>NW_010203337.1:0-13592 GCF_000695765.1 Mesitornis unicolor
CTCCCCCCGGGGCTTCAGCAGCTTCGTAGGACGCAAAAGGGCCAGGGTCTGCTTCACAGCAGCGCCTTCTGCTCCGGTAAAGTTCCTCCAGGCAAGTGCCTTCACACCTACCTTGTGCAGATCCAGCACACAAACCTCGGCAGGGAACTTGTCCCCGTTGTCCTTCCCAGGGTCGGAAGCTGGAGGAGTCAGCCCAAGAGCTGCCAGGTAGTGGAGGAGCCCCTCAGGAAAGCACAAAAATAGAAAGAAGCATCACGCCAAGGCTGCAAGGGGAGGAACAGCATTTACAAATGGAGAATCGGCTTAGAAAAATAACAATTGCTTTATTAGGAAGTTTAATTCAAACTACACGAGAAAGCTGAAGAAGAAATACGTTTATTCCAGATTTCCACCCACCACAACACACTCGGCAAAATACAGAGTGACAACTCACTGAACGAGTGGGAAGAACAGGGAGGACATCGCTTGCCCCAGCCCAGCAGACCCTGGAGCAGGAGCAGGAGAGCTGCCGAGCGTCCAGAGCCCCCTCTCCTCTTCGCATCCTTCCGTGCTTTTCTTGGAAGCCGCTCATTTCCTCCTCACACAGAGACCTTGAGCTGCGTTTCCCTTCAAGGCCGGTGGTTATCAGAGCTCTCCAGCACAGTTTGTGGTGTCACACAGCACGATGCCAAGGGGTTTTGCTAATAAAACAGTCCTGGCCCCTTCCTGCATGTGGCCGGGTTCCTCCTCCCACGTAGCTCCAGCACACGGAGCAGAGGCAACGCCGAGCAGCACAGCTTTTGGTATCAGCAAACCCTGTGAGTTGCCAGAGCCACGTTCCCAACCGTCCCCACAAACTTACAGCTCTAACTCCTTACCAAAGACTCCTCTTATCTCTACGCGTTCTGCTTTCCATTACCCGACTCTGCTCAATAATTAAGCTGAGCCCAGCCTTCCACATTTATCAACGTACTCTGTTCTGGAGACAGAACTTAAGACGCTCGCTGAATTTTAGACCAGTGAAGCTTCCAGCTTGAAAGCCCAGGTGCTTGGTAACCTCGACACACCACGGAGGGGCCACTAAGAAAGCATTGGCTAACAGTCTAGTTTAGAAGTGCCTACCCAGCCGTGACAACATGCTAATTTGTCACACGAGTACTCGGGCTTCAACTCAACTAGCTTAGTAATGCACTGCAGACTACATCTCCTCGCCTCCAGAGATCATCTACCATCCCATCTTAGTTCCTAGTCTAGGCCACGGCTTAGGACAGCCCCTCCAAGAGGGAAAGCTGCTTCAGAGCCATCCGGATGGAAGCAGGGCCATCCACCGAGGCGCTCACATCGAGCTGGAGCGTGGGCATCGTCTCAGGATGGCCCAACGCTGCATCAGAGCTGATCAAGAGCCTGAGCCTGTGCTCCTTGCACTCACAAAACAGTCCAGGTCCAAAAGAGAGCGCGCCAAGGGAATACGGACACCCTTGAGGGCAAAGCCACGCCTGCTGCGTTGCTTTCTAACGGACACTTCCTATTTTGGCACTTCGGATGGAAGGTGCACACAAAGGTTGTACGTACGTGTTTCAGGGAACGCGTTTTGTTCAACGGAGAAAAACACTTGCGTTGATTTGCTCCAGGCTAACATAAATATCAGAGATTTAAGGAAAAAAAAAATCAGATCTATGAATAGGGGCCAACGCTCACATCAGCTAACGCAGTCCTGGCACATTTGTCGGATTAGGCGATGGATTTGCTCTTCCTGCTCGTGTCTCGGGGGCTGCTAAGCAGCATATCACCAGGGACCAGCTCCCTTGGCAAAGCCACGCAGCAAGGACGCCGCGGCAGCCTCAGCAGGACGCGTCTCCCTGCGGTGCTGCCTCGCACCCTCCCCTCCTGCGTGGGTGGGGATTCAGACAGCCCAGTTTATTCCCTCTTAAACCAAGTGCAGGAAGGCAAAGCCAGCTGCTGGAGCACGGGAACAACACCATTTTCCCCAGGCTGGATTTAGAAAAATAAAAAAAGGGTGGAAAAAAAAAAATAAATCAATACAGCACTCCTGTACTGCACAGCTTTCTTTTGTGTCTGTCAGGCAAGCAGAAGGGCTCTCCATCGCCAGGACCGCACTGGCAGAGAACGGGTGAGCTGTAGCTGACAGCAGGGTCTTCCTAGTGACAACTGGAAAGCTGCTGCTGTTCTACCGCTATTGATCTAAGCAGAATACAAAACACCTGAAGTCAGCAGGGAAAAATAGCTGCAGTTGGAAAAGAAACCACGGAGGGGAGGGGGAAACAGGGAGGGGAGAGCAGGTAAGAAGTTCTCCATGCATAAAATTAAAGGCCGGGCTTTTTATTGCAGCTATCTTGCCTGCCTACAATACTGGATCGATGTGCAGAGCAGGAATACTGCCATCATTGTTTTTGCAGTCTCTCATTTGACGAGAAACAAAAGGTTTCACTCCCGGTTCTGCCAGCGCCTCGCCACCTCGGCTCCTCTCTCCTGTTGTCAGCAAGCGGCAGCTCTACCTCCCATCATCCCAAAACGTCCTCAGGACAACGATCTTTGCCTGCTCGCTGCAGGTACCAGGGTGTCGCTCACACCTCAGAGATGTGGAGCCCTTCTAAGAGGGGAGCCTGATGGCTCCGGGAAGGAGCGGCCCAGCCCGTGCACCCCTTTGGGTTTGCCCAAGCGCACGCCACCATGGCTGGAGCTCGGCCTGGCAAGGATTCGTTTACCTCCCCTTTCTACCCCGGCTCATCTCTGAGCCTGAAAGAAGCAGGCACCCAGCCAGCTCCTGTTCAGTAAGCGGCTTCCTTGGGAACCTTCCCTGTTGTGACAGCTCAAACATTACAGGGACTGCCAGAACCAAACCACTCAAGGAAGAGATCCCCTCCCCCTTCTGACATTGACAACCAAGGCAGCAGCAGGCAACACCGCGTGCAGGAGTCTATTTAAAATGTCACCGAGGCACAGGCTGATGGAGGACACCAAAGCGTCCTTCCCCCGCCCTGGAGGTGATGCTGGGCTGGGTTCCTTCGCGTTTTTTGTTGTGCCTCTCCTCTGGTCCGTGCCTGCTGCAATCTGACAGCCTCTAATCGCTCAGCGTGAACCAGAAACGTCACTCTCGTCTGTATTGATGATGGTGCTACTCACGAGCGCAAGAACATCCGCAGGCTCAGCCACCCACCCCAAAAGCAGTGCCCCTAAGCCATCTCGCCCCCCTCAGCTTTAACCTTCGGGTCTTTTCTGCTTCCCTGTCACTTGAAAGCCGTGTGTCCTTCTCTCCCTCTCCAATCGACAGAGTCGATCCACAGGGCAACTTTTCTGTTTAAAGGGAAAGCCACCGGTTTCTCAGGGACCTGTGGCACAAGGTGGAAGAGCCAAGCGCAGGTCACGACGATTTCTCAGCTATAAAATCCACAAAAAGGCCCACCACCTTCTCTCCCTGCCAGCCCCTCAGGGGCTCCCGATCAGCCTCACCTCCTGCAGCAGCAAGGCCTGAACGAGCTACGAGGAGCGTAACACGCAGAGGACCCAAATTCCTCACTGCAAGAGCAGCAGGCAGTTTTCTGACATCCTGCTCCCATTTCGCTCAGAGGCAGGAGCCATCTTGAGCCCTGTGCAGGCTCTGCTGTCGCTGTTTGCAGTGCCAGGAACAGACAAGTGAACTCATCAGCAGGGCTGGGATCGTTCCTCTCCCCACAGCCCAGAGCATCTCGCTCTTCTCCCTCCTCAACCCAATTCCCTTCCCCAAATGACAAATAAAACTCATTTTCTGGGTCCTTCTAGCCATTTCCACCCACGATTCAATCACTCGGCTTCCCCTTCCACGCTTCCTCTTTGTCCAACCACTCAGTCCAAGATCTGACCTAATTAGTTGATTGCCAATTCCAGCTGTGGATGCACATTGCTTTGATAGAGCAGAGCTGTCTTTTAAAGCAATAATTTATATCAGACAGGATTCAAAATGAAGAGGCCTCAAAAGGCCCTCAGCTGAAAGGTATCCAATGGGAATTTCTATGAGAGGAGTTCAAATGGATTCTGAAAATAGCAGACTGGGTTTCTACCTCTCGTTTAAGGCCTGGCATTCTGCAGCTTGGAGGGCAGGAAAGTATTTGGGAGGTTTTGCAGCAGGAGCCCAGAGGAGAAAGTGAGTTTGTGATATCCTTTAGCGAGGGATCATCTCTGGGTCTAAACGCTGGTGTCCTACACACCACGCGGAGTGCGAGACACTTTAAGGCAGTAAGTGAGTTGTTTCTGACAGCAGAAACACCTCAGAAGATCAGTCAGTGATGGGGTAACTCAGGTAGGTGACCACAGGTCTGCCCCACAGCCTGAGCCACCAGGGCTCTGCTATTTAAGAGCTACAAAGCAAGGATGGGCTCATTTTCCCTGCTCAGCTTTTTGTGCCCCCGCTCACCTCTAACCATGGGATTCAGCAGGGACTCACAGAGGATTTTACCAACTTTATCCCGCACCCTGACAAAACACGAATCAGAGGAACTGGCTCCATTACAGCACCGTTCATCTTCCCATAAGACGTGAGCATCGCCTCTCTCTTCCCCAGCAAGCCCCAGGCAGCCGTTCCCATCCTCACCCCTGCGTCTGCAGCTTTAGCTCTAAACCAGAGGTGGACTCTGCTCCCAAACACAGCCCCAGCCCTGGCTGCACCGACAGCTCTGAGCTCCCACACCTGGACAAACCAACATCAGCGCTAACTCAGCAGCCACCACAGCTTATGAGCCACATTTGGGGCTCCTCAGCCCCCTTCCCACTGAAGTTTGCTGGGGTCTCCATTCTCCATCAAGCAGCGCTGCTGCCCAGACAACATCCAGCCCAACCAGGCCACCCTCCACCCACCCATGTCCACCTCCACAGAGAAGGGTAGGACAAAGCCAGGACAATCCCCAAACAAAACACACCAAGAAAAAGCTAGAACAAAGAATTGTTTAATTGCTTAACCCTTTCTCTTCCAGGGACCAGAGAAACAAGTTTTCTGCTCCTTCTACTGAGGGCAGTAAGGCTTGTGTGTTACCTCTACCACTGCAGGGGCAAAGTTTACGAGATGATCGTCTTTAGTACTTGAAAAAGCGAGAAGCAATGGTCATCGCAACACTAAGAGAATCCTAGAGTCTCCTAACGGAAAGCCCATTGCTAGAATACAAAAATAAAGGAGGCATCCCTGCATATCCCAGGCTAGAAAGAGTTAACCAGAAGGAGCAGGAAGAAGCTTTCCCAAAGAGGGGGCTGAAGTAAACAGCAGAGGTCAATAAAGCAACATCTTCTCCCTACTTCCCCAGCATGTTTTTTTCCTTCACCAATAAATACAAATTCCTCATTAACAAGCAATAAAGCAGGTAATCTGCCCACGATGAGGGGAAAAGGGGCTGGAGGCAGAAAGATTTTTCTCTCCCCTTCTCTCCCGTTAGTATTTATCATCTTTTTTTTTTTTTTTTAACCAAAGCAGCCATTAAAAACAGCAATCCACTGCAGAGGCAGGGAATCTTTTAGCTTTCACACTGCAACTGGCAGGTAAAAAAGCTGCACTGTCTCACAAGGGTAAAAACAACAACAACAAAAAATAGCTGCCACAGCAAAAGGTGAATGGGGAGGGAGAGGTCTGTTCTCTTCAGAGCTTTCCATCTCAGTTTAAAAATCAAAGTCTGCAGACATTGTCTACTGAAAGCTGAAAAAAAGTTTGAGTGGGAGGAGAAGGGGGGGAAAAAAAAAAGAGGATGCGTCTAGTAGGAAAGCCTTAAGCAAGAAAAGAAAAGGCCAGACCATGTCAAAAAGCCACCCAAGTGAGAAGAATTTTCTGTTGCCTCTGGGTTTTGAAGAGCACTGAGTGCCCGGGTACACCTGGGGTGGGGGAGCTCGTACACAACCAAACAGGTAAAGTGAGCAAGCAGTCACATCTACAGTGCTGGTACTGCGGGAAAACAGGCAAATGTGCCCTCAGCAGCCAAGAGAAAGTCTGTGCCAAGAGAGCTCTGCTTCAGCAGAAGATGGAGGGCGAGCCTGTCATCACAGCTCAGCAGAGCACCAGGGGAGCCAGCTGTTTTGAGGAGGTGAAGGGTATGCTTGCACAGAATCGGGGTTTGCTAAGGCTCAGTTTCACCCACACGTGAAAGAACAGCTGGACAGATTTCTCTGTTTCTCCGCAGATCAGGTCCTAGACAGCTCCGCTGCAAGGGGATACGGGGGATCTCTCTATGCAGGGAACAGCGTCCTTGGAGAGACGGTGCCAGCTCCGAGCCTCTGTGACCTCTCTCCCTCCTGCACAAGGCTCACTCATCTCACACAGACTGTTCTGGAAGGGAGAGGAAGCCGGTTACCTTGATCCGCCAGCACTGCGCAGTCTCTCTCATCAACGCCTGGCAGCCAGAAGCAGCCAGAGGAGGAAAGGGAGGCCTCTCATCTCTCCACAGCAGGAACAGGAAGACCAGGGATTGCACCACATGGAAGAAGAGCCCTAACGCAGCACACACGCACACAGGCACACACGCACTCCCAGACACACACCTCACACCCCTGGGACCAAGGCTAGCATGTTCAGACCTTCAGCAGTAAGAGATACGAGACAGCGCAGAGCAGTTAAGATCTCCAGGGGCTCTTTGGTCTTAGTTGATAGTCCTAGAAAAAACAACCTCTTCGGATCTGGTTGTAGCACAGCTGTGTAAGACCTATTTGATATTTAGTGTTTGGCAACTGCAAGAAGGAAAAAAATAAAGAGAGCTGCACGTTACATGAGAGGAGGAGGAATGGAAGTACGGTGCTGCATTGCTAGGTGTACTCCTGGCTTTGCAGCCAGAGTCAGTGTGTGGAGAACGGGAAGAGGAAGGAGGGTTCCTGAGAGGACCACTAATCCAGCAGATGTTACACCAACAGGGAGGCAGAGGAGGCCCACCTTGGCCAAGACTGCACAAAAACGCTGCTGTCTAAAAGCCTGAAACATCAGTTGCAACAGACACATGGTGGCAACGTTCCCAGCTCCAGCAAGGGTGATGCGGAGAGGAGAAGGTGAATACAGCTACACATATTTTGGGCAACAGAGAGAGAAGCTCTGAAAGAGTGCCGTTACCAGCCCCTTTCCTCAGTAGCTTTAGCTACACAAGTCCTAGGCCTCTCATCAAACCTGCTCCCATTGCTGTCACCTTTCTCCATGGGTTCACAGACCACAGAAGAAAGTATCAGAGCTGGGCAAGCACATCTTGCCCTGTTGAGCTGCACATACTCCGTGCCTTCACTGATTCAGCAACTAAGACAGATGCCCAGGGACAAGACAGGCAATATCCAGTCCTTAATACAACACAGCCACACCTGGTGACAACACGTTAGAGATGGAAGCCAGAAGGAAGATGTTATGGGACAAAATAGGAGTTTCATGGCCAACAACCCTAAACCAGGGGCCTCTAGACAGGCTGGCAGCACAAAAGCAGAGTCAAGCTTTCAAGACCAAGATCACTGCAGTAAATTCAACCCATAATCCCTGCCCTAGGTTTGTATTTTATTCAGGAATTTACCATCTCCTCTGCAAATGCACGAATGCAGGCAACATCCTCCTGTACCAGATCATACAGCAGCTCTGGAAAGAAAATCACCAGCTTGCACTGCTTACAGACAAGTCAAAGACCCCCACTGGGACTAAGTTCCACTAAAGGCAAACCCCAGACTGCACTGCCATGCTGCTCAGTAGCGTGACGGGAGGAGGAGGAGATGGTGGCGATGGTTTTAAGAGACGGCCGCTCCTGCCCCTGCCAGCTTGTCCTACTCTGTGCATAGTGCGAAACAGTGCAGTCATTCATCAGAGAAAGTTCAGGACCAAGGAAACTAGGTTCCCTTTCAGCCAAACAATCAGAGGAAGGAGAGGCAGTTCTGTTTTAGCTGGGACGGCACTGGACTTGCCCCTCTGAGCTGTCTTCATCATCTGAGCCTCCAGCCCCACCACTGGTCAGTCCTGTAATCCGGTACCCCATGTTCAGCAACATCACCTCCAGCGGGTCTGCGTTCATTCGTCTCTGGTTCGCTTGGGAAGCGCCTTCCATGTCTACTACCACACGGCCATTAAGGGTTTCACTCTGCAGGAAAAGAAGGGAGAGAACTCAGCAAGGCAGCACTAAGACAAAATAAGGGCTTTAACTGCGACTCTCAAGAGATCCCAGTAGGAAAGACCAGTGTATGTTACACCTCATGACAACAAAACAACCTTCTACTGCTGCTCTTACCTCTGGCCTAGGGTTCCACAGTCGTACAACTGGGTCAATGCCACTGGTAGCCAGGAAGCAGTAACTGGGATGAGGCTGGAGACAGTTCACAATCGACTCATCTCCCTGCAGCACTCTAACAAGGTTGGTGGTTTCTTTCTCCCAGATGAAGAAGGAGCCGTCGTCTGACCCACTGACTATGTACTGTGCATTGCTAGGGTGAGAGGAGCAGAGACTGGAGATCACAGCTCAGAGCCAATGCTAGTCTCTAGCAGACACGAGAACCTCAGTTGGCTTCTAGAATCAGCAGGCTGCCGCCCCTCACGCTTACGGATCCAGATAAAGCTTTCTGTGTTGGGTCCCTCCAGCCCCAGGATTCATGTTCTCAATCCCAAATGGTGTTTCTGAAACGCTAGCCCAACCTGGTCCTCTGTGGATCTGCTACTGAACCAGCTATTCATGCAGCCACACAAGGAGGAGGGTTTATCCGATGGAAGAGAGCACTCTGCTGCTCCTCACACTCCTGTCCTGCATCCCAATTACGCTCTGCCACATACCTGCCAAAGAAATTGGCCTCTTTGATGTCTGTAGTAGTGTTACAGTGGCCACAGTATCGGAATTTGTAGTCGTAGCTGCGCTCCCTCAGCACCATCTCATCCTCTGAGATGGAATCCTTGCGGCCTGTGGCTCGCAGCCGGATGGGGCCACCACCTTTCTTGTCTTCAGCTGGAAAGACAACACATTTCCCTCATCACAACTGGGGGAGGAACATTTTCTCAGCAAACAAAGCACTCTATGACACCCCAGCAGCTTTAGAGAAGAGTTAAGGACAGTTCCAGCTGGGAGCAGGGCTTGAAGGACAAGCTTCCTTCCAGATTATCTCCTGCGTACATCAGACTCCTTTTGTCATACTCAAGAGCAAACCAGGACCTGGCGCAAGGAAGGAATAGGCCTCAGGCCAGTTTTTGTGCACAGCAACAACCAATCTCTCTCAGAAGTTGGAGCTTTACTTCAGAGGGGCAGTTTAAGGAGAAAATTCCTTGTCCGATCGTTAGATTTTAGTACAACCTTGAAGAACTGCACTGAACACAGGCACTCACCATTATCACTCTTGGAGAAGAGGGCTGCATTGATGTCTCTGTCTAGTGCATCGCAGGCACTGCTGTGTGCTTGTTCTGGGAACTTCCCTTTAAAGTCATCCAGACACTCCAGTGCTTCTGCCACGTACTTGAGTTCAAAGAGACAGCGGGCAAGACGAAAATGGGCCTTCAGGTGGCATGGATTCAAGGATATGGCCTTCAAGCAGTCTCTTAAAGCATCATAATGGTCCCCATCCCTGAAAAAAAGGGAGGGGTGGATTAGATAGGCCAAACAGAAAGAGCACACGTTTTCCACAGCTCTCATTTCTCTCCAAAGCTGGTTGTTTCCAGCTCGCTCTATGCAAGCAGACACCCCACAAGCTCACGTACTAATAGCATTTGCTGTGTCTCGGGGGCACCATCTGACCGAGCCCAGCTTCCTGAATGCACCTCCACACGTAGACAGGCAGCCCTGTAACGTGACTGCACAAGGGAAGCCCAGCAAGTCTTGACCTGCCATTTTAAATCCGACAGAGCAGAGCTCACTGATAGAGCACATTTAGGGAAGTCCTTTGAAGATGGAGGATGCACAAGCCCTCTGGCCAAGCAGACACAAGGCCTCTCCTGCAAGGCGAGCAGGGCCTCCTCGGAGCACGGCAGCTCACTCGTGCCCCTTTGTGGACGCGCAGCGTGGCAGCACATTTCCCTGCCCACAGCCACTTGTAGCCCTCAAGAAGGAGCCACAGAACCAGCACACTTCATAGCCCTGATGGACACACATCTAAAGCAGCAGTTTTTTCCTGCCTTTACAGGAAAAACCTTAAAGTTTTAGACATAAGAGTTATAGCAGACTGGTAACATAATGGATATTTATATCCTATTTAGAGTTACTGGAGCTGTGCCTGATTCCCCTAAGCTCCATGGCTGTGGCAATAAGAAAACCTCTGTTTGTGCTCTGGAAGCAGGAGAGATGTGAGGAGCCTCGCATGTTGGTTCAGAGCGACAGAGGCCAAGAAGTCAGGCAGGGCTGGCATGTCTGGTGTACCAGCATTGAGCCTAAACTGTTCAGAGGTACCATAACCTGTCCTAAGAGAGTGCCAAGTCTCCATATGATGGCTAATAACAATAATAATAATGATGTTTCATGCCTGTAACCGATGTACACTGCACCTACCAAAGTCTGAAACAGTCACAAGGGGAAGGGAATGGTGCACAGGGCAACAATTTCAGACCATGCAGAGCCTTTGTCAGGGAAGAGGTGCTCCTCTCATTAAAGGGAGCTGCAAATCTTAGGGTTACTGAGCACCACAGGCACGTCTGGCAAACCATTCACCCTACTGCTCCCTTGCATCGAGGTGGATACTGGCCAGCTTGCTGGTGCAGTACAGAAGGTGGAGTGCCTCGACCATGAGATCTGCAGCAGGGCACAAGAATCATGGTTCTTGAGGGCCGTCTTTGCAGCACTGCGTCTGTGTTCATCCAGGAGGCTGGATGTACAGCATCAGGCCACTTTTATTCAAAGAAAAAGGGAATGCAAGTTACCTGTTATGATGATAGATGGGTGTCTTGCATTTTCGGAGCTGACTGGGCTATTAGATGCTCTGCTACCCTTAAAAATCCTTCAATCTCAGCTACCAGTGTCAGACAGCCCAACAGACTGGTGTGAAAATGTACACATCGAGATGTAAAGCAGGCGCTGACTTCTGCCATTGTTACAGGTTTGACTCGGCTTGTGCAGAAATGCTCTGACTAGAAACCAGCTAAGTACTGTCAACATAGACTGCTAAAAGCAATCTGGAGAGTGATGCAGTTGGCTCTCATGAGCAAATTTTAAAAGGACAGCCTCAGAAGTGCTGCAGAGTATGAGTATCATCTTACGGGAGATGAGCAAGGAGAGGATAGGAAATTGCAGACCTTCCTTCTTTCCAGATCTCTCTGTTATTCAGATAAGAGGCCAAAGCAAGGCCTGCAGTGGTTCTGCAGGGTGGCTGATAGCTCTTTCTGCTCTGAATGTGAAGGACACCTTAGAGACACACGGTGGTTCAGCATGGGTGACTGTCCAGCTGCTTCACCCTCCTCAGTGACACCCCAGGCGCCTTCTGCCATGCACCAGTTCCTAGCAGCAAAGCGCTTGGTCTTCTCTGCACCTGAGAAGATAGCAGCTCAGTACTATTTAAACTCTAATCATTGCATGCCACAGAAAACCATAGTGCACGTATTTTTACGTCTTCTTGCTACAGAAAACTATAGCAAAGCGCTAGCAGACACACAGAAAGGTTCAGATCTGCCAACATCCTTCAGGAAAAACAATTCCTATAAGAAAAATGTCATTTGTGAGATCAGCACTCGGCTTCTGTCTTCCATTCCTTAATCCCAAACTATTGTTCTTCTCCCTCTGAACACTGAGGTCTTTTTGAGGCAGCTCCCAAATCTCTGCTATTGCAAAACAGCCAGTAGGCCAGTTACCAGCAGTCACAACAACTGCTGGCTGCTCTTTATCTTGGCAAGAAGATAGGAGAATTCATACTGGGGATTTCAGCAGGGAGAGGAGAACGATATCCTCACAAAGCACATGTAGATGAAGGACCACAGCTATTTTAAATATGTTAATGGCGAGTCATGCTACTCAGTCTTACTCTGCTCAAGGGGACAGATACTAAAATAACCCAGCTGTATCTTGCAGATGCAGCTCTGGCTATTGGTCAGAGAAGACGTTACCTACTGCAGAGGCTAACAGTGTATTTCGCAACAATCAAGACAGAATCTCCCCCAGACTCTGAGGCACCAGTTGTCACCTCCCCAAATCCCTCTCAGAGGGGTTTGTTTCCAGTCAAGGGGAATGTGGGTTAGCTGGGGTAACCGCCAGGTCACGTCTGGCTATCTGCAGCACCAGTTACTTGGGTAAAGCAGCAACCAAAGCAACTCCAGGCAGTCCTACAGCAACCTTGTATCATGAGATATGACGTTGTGAAGCACAGCAACCATTACCTCATCTGTTGACAGCAGATTTAGAGCCATACTCTAATGCAGATCAGAACTATCCAAAGAAACACAAACAGCCTTGGAGATGCTCACAATGCTGTTACTCAGAAGTGGATTTTTGGTTTCTTTTTAAACAGGAAAGGAACAGAACATTACTCAGCACGCCAGTAAGCAAAATGATGAGCTACTACCAGCTGCGCTTGCCTGTGCAGTATCTATGGCTGTAATTTCTCCAACACGTGCTGCTGTGCAATCCTCTTGTTCTGTGCCAGAGGTGACCCACTTAGAGCTTGATCCAGTAACCCCAACCCTGCTCCACACATGGGAAGCCAGGTGCTCCGCAGTGGACAACAAGGTACCCGTGGTACTCAGAGATCAGGCACCAGCAGCACCTGTGACACTGAACCCTGATATTCTCTGCTTCCTTACCACTTGCGCTTCATGTAGGCAGCAGCTCTGTTTCCATACAGCATGGCATTGTTGGGGGCTTTCTGGACTGCTTTGCTGTAGAGCTGGATGGCTTGAGTCCACAGCTGGCAAGCAAAGGCCTCGTTGGCTTGCTGCTTGATTCTCTCCAGGTATGGAGGTAACTCTACTTGGGGACTGAAGGGAAAGAAGAAAGGAGCACAGGTAAGTCTCACATCCTAATGCTCTGCAGACATTTAGCTGGAGTTAGCAATGTTTTGTTCTAGCTTAGCAAGTCCCAGCAAGCATTAGCTAATACCAAAAGTTTCAGAAAAAGGCAGAAGAGACCACGTATCTGAATAACCTGAATTTAGGAGGAAGGTCTCTTTTTGACCATCATTTGACTGTTTCCATTTTTTCTGTATGTACAGACACCCATGCAAAAACGAACAGTGTCTATTTCAAGCATCTAATGCCTCTGACTTCATCGCCACATCTTTGCCTTTACTGCACAAACATTTCCAATCCTCTTTTAGCAATGAATAACAGCATGCAAATTCAGAAGGAAACCAAGCATCCCAGTTCACAGGGCTGCACAGGGCCCATGCTGAGCAACCCAAAATTCCAGCCACATCTCTGCTGCTGTGGTGGAGGGGCCATCTAGAGGAAACAAGCTGAAAACATTCAACAAAGTGACTTTGGTGGAACCTAGACTACCCATATATGGTATTAAGAAACTGCGTCTTGACTTCTAACCATGTCTCACCAGCTGGAGGAAAAACAGCCAGCAAGATGCGCTTTGAGTCTGCTTCTGCTTGGCCCCAACCACATTTTGCTCTTGAAGCAAGCAAGCAGCAGAAACAATGGAAAATGGCTCGACATCCATTCCTATCACATACAGACTGCAGGAGTAATGACTCCAGTGGCATTGTCCTAAAGCCATTTTGGTCAC
>NW_010203338.1:0-1765 GCF_000695765.1 Mesitornis unicolor
TCTTTTCCAACCGAGCGATTCTGTGATTAGCTACAGACAAAACTTCAAGCACCTACGTTCACCAGCAACAATAAAAGCTTCCCCTTCAGGACTTTCTGCTCACACAGGGAGCAGAAATACCACTCAGGCAAATGCATGTTAAAAACAATGCATCTAGCAGACGCCAGTAGAACACCAGTCAGACATCAGCAATGACAAACTGATGGTTGAAGGCTCAACAACTACACCAACTTCCATGGTGCTGCAAGTCAGAAGCACACACCTTTCATGTTTTGGTAAAGGCAAGTTTACTAGAAACTATCCTCGATTCATTCGTGCTGATTTGAAGCAACAAAATCTTAGTTAAGTATAAAACTTTTTTTGTAGGATAGGATGATATTTTTGTGCACTAAAATAAGAAAAAAATATACCTATATGTAAATTTGACTTGAATTCCACATTGTGATTTCTTACTGCCATTTCCTGTGCTTCTAACAGAACCTGTAACAAAAGGAAAAGAAATGGAAATACTGAGTAGGAATTTAAGCAATGCTATTTCTTATCTCTAGATAAACTTGCAATTTCTTCCATGTTAAGTCAGATACAGAGTAAGTATTCTACAGAGATCAAAATTTTTAAGAGACAAAAGATGTAAGTATGCTCTTTGCATACAGCCTGAAAAAGCTGCAGGACAATTTTTACTACATTTTTTGAGAGCAAAGGGAGTGGAAAAGATGGTTCCCACCAGCATTTGTCAGCTTTCCATCCATGGACCTTTGTCTAATTAGACATAACACTAGAAACAAATTCCAAGGTGGGCAAAATGAACTTAGGCCATTCGATATTTTCAGCTAATACAGGATACTACTCCTTCGTCATTATTATGACAGAAATCAATGCTTCAGACAAGAAAATGAGTACTTTGAGACTCCGAGTAACTACAGCATATGAAAAGCTTTTATGCCTTTAGAGATCTCAGTCCTTTCCCTGATATCCTTCATCTCTAACAATTTTAAGAACCAAGGCACATCAATGTGGCAGTTGTTAGCTACAAGCATTCAGCATTTTTTAACATGAACTTAAAACCAAGCATTGTGAGAGACCGTACCCACATGTAATTCATTATCAGCACAAGTTAAAACAGCCAGCACAAGTGACCTCTACATATTCCTAAGTTACACGCCTGCTACAAAAATGAGTTGTTTGAACATGCTCCTAATAGGCCTAATAGGAAGAGTAAAACATCTCCAAACTTTGGGTGACAGTGATTGATTTTAAAGTTTTCTTGAAACTAGGAGTGTAAAAGAATACTGCTACGTACCTCTCTGATCACCTTTGCTCCTTTTTTATCATTAAATGCCAACTGAGCAAGAGCCTGATCAATGGACATTCCTTGTATCTGCAATCAAAATCAAAACATCAGCAATTACAAATACTTCCCTTGTCTTAGTCAGACGACAGCATTTAAATTAATTTGCCATTAAAAAGAACAAATCAAAAGACTTTTAATTACCATTTCTTCAATGGAATATCTTACATACATAACTTGTGAGCTAAATGCTGAATAAATCTTGATAAAACGTTCAATTTTTTTTTCTTCTTAAAAACAGCCCCTTAGTATCCTTCAAAGTTCCCCTGTCATCCACTTCAAGGCAGAAACACAAAAATTCATCTACCATGTATATAATCTGTATATGATCCTGGGTACACATTTGAAAGCACACTAGGATACAGCAGCTAAACCAGACCACAAACAACTGCTCACTTGCACAGATGCACGCTCTTC
>NW_010203338.1:1796-4080 GCF_000695765.1 Mesitornis unicolor
AGGACTCTGTTCTCAAGACTCTAACTGGACTGTGATTGAACTACGCTGCTAAGGCCAATACAGCAACTAAATGTTGTGTTCTAACAAACACAGGACAAAGCACTTTTTGCTTACCAGTTTTGCCAGATACCACATCTTATCTTTGCTGTATTTTATTTCCCTCCGACAGTGATATATTTCCTAGGCACAAAAAAAAAGTTAAGGGGATCAGTAATTTTGCTGTGAAAACAAGAATGGTGCATACATCTCTGCTTCACAATCTGTTTTTCTACTAGAAATAAAACGACTTCCCCTACTATACCATGAACATACCAAACCAGGCATACCTTTGCCATTTGAGACAGAAAGCATTTTAAAAAATAGCTAGCATACAGAAAGTTTTAATGGAGCTTTATGAGAATCAGTTTACAAACAGCAGTCCCAGAAAGAGAGAACTGGAAGATTTTTCATAATCTTTTCCTTTCTTCCTCCCTGCCTTTTGAAGCAGTCTAAGACTGACATGCCCATTCAGTATTAAAAGTACTACTCTGCTGTCAAGTCAGCTTATTGGGACAGCAACTACACGGTATTACCAAAATGAACTTAATTAGCTCTTCAGAAATGAAGAGGGTTTCAAGTTCGATTGGCACAAAGAGCTGGCTCCGAAGACTCACTCAGCATTATTACTGTACCAACAGGGACCAAAACTAGCTAGGAAAATTTAACATCCATACAAATTTGAAGGAGATGGCATTCTTTATGAACTGATTTAATAAGCAAGTTGGTTGGTATCTGCATTTTTACATACACCGCATTAGTTGGCACAGTACTCAGCATGTATTCCCATGTCCTAGGCCATAATGATCACAGAAGCTGTAAATACTCATGGGCCACAAAAGCACATGTCCAAAAAACCCCTATGCTTTTGAGATGCAAAATCTTTACTCTGCTGAGCAGTACGCCTAATAGAGGGCACAACACATTAATTCCCAATGAGGAACAATGACAAAAATGGAATTCCAAAATATCAATTCTCAAGGCTGAGGAAATACTGAAGAATTGACCTAAAATTATCTCAAGCTGCACTGTAGAGAAAGCAGCACTAATCAGTCCCTTCAGTGATCAAATACACACCACTTGTTTACACGTGCAACTTAAGAGGCTTGCTTCTGTTCACGGTTAACCGTACTTCTCAGCTATAAAATTATCAGTAAGAGTGGACACAGAGGGACAGGCATAAACCTGCTGTTATCAAAACCAGGAATCACTAAACATAAACAGGTAAGGATATTCGTTGGTGTATCCTTACAGCTGGTCTGCGAGGTTCTCCAGGCAGCTGCGGAGGGTAGACGACCCAGTTCTTTTTCTCCCACTTCTTGGATTTCTGCAGAGATGTGCTTGTGTGGATGCATGACAGAGGGAAAAGGCTACTGGATGCCAGCCACCTGCAAGACAAGACCATGGGCTTTGTTGCTGAACACAAGAGTTCTTTGTCCCTATCGTTTATCTGGAAAATCATGAATTTACCTATCTTGATAAAGAGAACTGACACATTTGACTATTCAAAAAATAAAACTGTTCAAACCCTCTATAATTTACACTGAAAAGGCTTTTTAATTCAGCAAGATGCCTCAAGGTTCCTAAAACAAACCACAGACCTTAAGTGACAGCGGTACAGTGTGAGATTTCACACTAAGTGTCCCCAGATCATCGCACAAAGACAGTCAGCTCCATCTTCATGTGGAGCTCATGACTCACACAAACAATTTATATCTTTTCCAAGACCAGCCAATACTTATTGAACTGTTACCAACAACATTTTCAGCAGTGAGAAATTCTAGCTTTTCAAGAGACTGAATATCAATGAAGCATTACAAGTTTATAAACATTCTGAAATTTGAAAGGAAAACTACTTCAAAAACGCAATCGAGTCAATATAAGTCAGCCGATAGAAAAAAACCTGGTTTTCAGTAAGTTTGCTCCCCTCAACTTCAAAAAAAACAAGCTACATTTTGCCCCCTGCTGACTAGGTAAAGCAGTACTGAGCAGCCACTCATAAGCTGAGCACCTTTCCAGAAAGAATCACGCATCAACAATGACTTGGGAGAGCACAGAGGGGCGCAACAGGTACTATGTTACTGTGACCTGCACCACAAAGTCGGAGGAAATCTGGAAGCCCGACAGAAAGGGGTCAGGAGAGAAAGAGGAACACCTCCATCACGCTACAACCTTCAGGTACGCAGAAAGACACTACAGAGACGCGAAGCGACCTGTTCTCCACAGCTCCGGGTTAGAGCAGGAAGCC
>NW_010203339.1:0-724 GCF_000695765.1 Mesitornis unicolor
CATTTTACAGCTATTTCATAAATACAAATAAATACGCCCGCTGGAAACGGGACCAGCGCCGCTGCTCCTCGAAGCGCTGCGGGTCGTTTCACTGCTTTATCCTCGCAGAAGGGATGCTCTTTGACATCAGATTTCCAGTGTTTTCCCCCCAAAATCTGCCCGGTTCTGGCTGCTGAAGTGCAGAAGAATGTGGAGCAGCTGAGGGGCCCTCGTCCTCGTCTGCTTTCCCATCAGGAAAGCCCACCCAGGATGCGATGGGAGGCAGCGGAGCCGGGAGCGTCGCAGTGGGATACGGCCACGCTTTGGTCCTTCGTTCTCCGGGCAGCAGGGACCGAGGGCAAGGAGGGAGGAGGGCAGCAAAAAGGGGGTGAAATAAAATAATAGATAGGAGATGCTCAGCTGTGAGGACTTCACTTCAGAATATGAAACACAGAGCGCCTTTGAAGCAAAAAATGAGGAAACTCCACCAAAATTCAGAACACGCTACCCAAAGTGGAAAACACAGTTTATCGTCCCAGCCCGGCTGTCGAAGGGAAAGCCCTGGTGTGCCAGGAAGGCTCCAGCTCCCAAACCTCGACTCCGCATCCCTCACTCGGTGCAGCACTTACTGGGATGCTCTATGGTGAAAATGAGCCTCATGGGCTCAGGGAGCACTTGGGACCTCACCCAGGGCTGGGGTTTCTGCTTGGGGATGATGCAGAGCACAGAAGAGAAGACCCCCCCC
>NW_010203340.1:0-341 GCF_000695765.1 Mesitornis unicolor
CAATCCTACAGTTAAACCTGAAGGAGTACAATCTGGTCTAACTGTGACTAGGAGGCCCTCCAAGACCATCTTTGTGTGACTGAAGTTACTTAAGAGGGACTGTATTATCTGTGAAAACAAATTGCATAATACTAATTTATTGTCGGCCTGGACTCTGTGAATGTCCACAGAGATTTTAGTTAATATTATGATTTTATTTAAACTATATGGAGGAAAACCAAAAGATGCTGAAGTGCATTCACAGTACATTTTCTTATTTTTTAGGCAAAACCTTGTGACTCAATGTGTTTTAAATTCTTAGTTGTACACTCACAAAGGATAACAGTCTTTTGCTATTGAAG
>NW_010203340.1:418-1840 GCF_000695765.1 Mesitornis unicolor
GAAGATGCAATGGCTGTTTTCCCAGTTGCATTCCTTGGTAAAATATTCCCTGTTGAGTGTTTTGGTCAGGAAAAATGCTATCATCAGAACTGAAGTTATCAGTCATACAAATTTTACAGAATGTGCTTTTTCTGAAGGATCAAAAGTATTGATAGTGTGATTTTTTTAAAATCCTTGACATGGATGCTTTCATTCTGTCTTCACTTCTGAGGCTAGAATATTGGGATTGCAAAATAGAAGTAATTGTTTATGGATTTAGAATTTAACTATACTTTCACAGTTTGGAAAGATGCATAAAAGACAGTAATGAAGTAATTAAAGACACAAACCTGGGATGTTCATGTGCCATTATTTTATTTTTTTCTTTATTCACAAATGCCAAACAGAAATGTCATGGACACTACATTTTCCCCAGTGGCTACAGCCTGAAACTGTGGTGTTTTGTTGGGGTTTTTTTTCAGTTTTGTGCAGTTTTTCTTAATTTAGAGCTTTTATAAAGTGTGTTTTTCCACAGTAAAAAAAAATATTTTTGTTGTATAAAACCTTGCCAAATCTGTCTTTTTATAAAACCAATACTTTTGAAACATAAGATACCGATTGAAATGCCAGACAAATGGATTGGGAACTGACCTCATTGAGTCAACTGCCAAATGATAAACAGACAGAATTTCAGCTCATATGTTCCCTTTTTTAGAAAGTGTTCCATTTTCTAATGCCAAAAACAACAGTGTGAGTGAATATGCTATGAGGTATATGTGTATAGAAGACAGTTTAACTGTCTCCTTATGTCAGAGATAGCATGAGATTTCATCCAATGTTTTCTGTAATTATATCAAAGACCTTTGTACAGCATGAAATTATTGATGAGTACATTTGGGAACCTTTCTTGATAAGGTTGACTCTTAAGCAATTCACAGTTATTTGATAGGCTTCATGCAAAATAGCATCTCTTGATGTTCTTTAGAAAGATTTATTAATGTAAATGAAAGTGAGAAAATCACTCTTGAAATTTAAATGTGCAAATTTTTAACAATAAAAATGTAGCACACATCGAAGAGCAGCTTAGGTTGGAAGGTGTTTTTTTGACAAGGTGCATGATTGCTAGTCAGCTGCAGAGAACTCAGAGGTCAGACATAATTGGATTATCTACAATTCCAAGTAGCACTAGAGTGCACTTAGCACAGAAATTGCTGTCTCTCAGCAGCGGAGGAGAGGTGGAAAAAGAATGACTTATCAGATGAGTATCAAAGTTAACAATAAATACTAATGAGATGTTTTTCATCCTTAACCATCCCAACTCCAAAACAACAATAATAAGAGCAGTTGCTATTTTTTGCTCCCTTATAAAACACCTTATAAATGAAAATTGATTGTAGGTATAGTGCAATTATGAATGCTATAATCATTGTACATATATATATA
>NW_010203341.1:0-9520 GCF_000695765.1 Mesitornis unicolor
TGTGGCTTCTTGCCGCCCCCTGTCTTGGGAGCCCCTGGGATGCGCTGAGGGGAGAGCCTGTGAGAAGGGATTCGGTCTCTGAGCCGCGCCTCCTCAGCCGCATCCCCTCACCGGCGTCGCGCCCAGGTGTGGGCCGCGTTCCCGCTGCCTCCCGGGGAAACCTTGGTGCCAGAGTGCGGAAGGGGAGGGGAGGACGTGGCCGGAGCCACGGCAGCTGCTGTCGCTTCTGAAAGGACACGGCCGTCTTCATCCACGCGCCTCGCGTGTTTGGCGGTCACTGCTCGCTTCTGCTCCTTACAAGGAAAAGAGAGCCGCGTCCCGTATCGAGGAGGTTTTAACAGAGGAGTACCTCCAGACTTCCAGTCTTGCAAGTTTCCAGAGCCCCTTGTCTTTCAAGACTCACAGCTTAACCGCGCTGGGGCAACCATAGCTTCGCGGGCTGGAGAGTGGCGGCACTCAACCCATTTCACTTGCCTCCTACTCCAAGTGCTTTCTGTTTGCATCTCCCCTTTGCTTCAGCAGCGTTTCCCCTCAGTATTACCCCTGAGGACTAGGAAAGCGTTTGTTCTTAGTTTTGTCTTAATGTGGTTCAAGTCATGGAAAAAAGATGAGGAAAACACTGGTGCCCAACCAGTTTGTCAGGACTGTGAGTTTTATGCTACAGTCTGGGACCCAGTACAGCAGAGCATGATGTCAGCCAGCAT
This sequence comes from Mesitornis unicolor, assembly GCF_000695765.1. Lineage (NCBI taxonomy): Eukaryota > Metazoa > Chordata > Aves > Mesitornithiformes > Mesitornithidae > Mesitornis > Mesitornis unicolor. Next base: position 705 of record NW_010203341.1, read on the forward strand.
GCTTCAGTCAAAATTTATTGTCTCCTGGGAAGCTGCTTTTCTTCCTTAGGCTCATGCTCTAGTTTCTTTTAGTGATTGTCATCCAGCTCTGGGAGAAACGCAAGTAATGTCATTGTGTCTTGCTGCTTTAAACAGCCTGTTCTTTTGGCACCTGTATTAACACAGTGGTAACCACTAGGAATTTTTGAAACTGATTTGCCTTCTGTGAGTCACAAAATGTCAACACCTGTGCTTTAACCTACTCAATATAAAGGCTGACTATTAAGAAGAGGGAAGGGATAGTCATGTGTGATTTCATTGTAGTACTATAAAAGAGCACCTGTTCTGGGAAAGGAAGTGTGGTACCTCCACTTCTAATTGAACCTATTTCATAAACAAGGTACAGGACTAGATGTATCCATTAGTGTAAAGAGTTGTGTCAGATCCTGTGTATTATAATTAGTCATGGCACTAGAGACCTGCTTGCACATTGTTAAAAGGTTTTTGTTACATTTCAAACATCTCAAATTTTCTGAAGCTGAGGGGCCCTTTTTTTCATTTGTGTTCAGGAAGGAGTTAAAAAAATACACCACAGTCATCCTCAAGTATCTAAAAATTCAGTCATATTCTTACAGATACATTTGCTTTAAGAAAAAATAAAACTTGGTTCAAGTTGTCAGGTTGATTTTTTTATTTTTTTTTACCTGTAAAGAAGTTACCTACTTCTTCTGAGCACACTCTGAGCATCTGAAGTATGTACATAAAAATGCATCCACATTTTATTTGCTCTTCCAGAGTTCATTTTCTGCATTGGGAGGTGGAAAAACCGCTGTTCTATCCTCTGCCTTAGCCAAAATGAACACTTCTCCAGCCCCTGCCTGAGCTGCAGCATTCGCCTGGCGCTAACCTGGCGCCTGGGAAGTTTCTGTCTTCAGCCACTCCGTAAATCCTAGGAAGGCTGGAAACAGCCTTGGTTTTCATTTCCTGTTTCTTTCATGGTTGTTTTTATGAGGAGTTCAGGGAGCTGCTTATAGACCTGCTTATCAAGCTGAACAAGCAGATATCCAAACTAAGTACTTTGATGGATATTTGAAAACTGTATTTAGGTTAAATTACTGTTAGTATGCAGAGGAACAAAGTGTGGGCTGTCAACAGAAATCAGGTTGCGAAGCTCTGGAGTTAGCATATGTAGTAAGGCTGGAATTTTAACCTGAAGTAATGGTGGGCAGCTCCTTTCAGATAGAGGTGAAGATGAATAAAGCCTCAGTTAAAAACAGATACCTGGGAGAAGCATTTTGTATTGGGATTATAGCATCAAATCCGGTCAAGGACTACGTTTAGGAAATCATTACTCTGCTTTAAAAGGTAGAGGTTCTCTGGAGCTAGCTTTTTTCATGGGATAGTTTATACCAAGCATACTTAATTTAATTGCTAGATAGATGGAAAAAGTCAGCATCCTCAAAAAAATGTTGAGTGACAATCTGTTTGATATATTAAAGAACTTTATATTCTTGGGCTGAATCTCTGTTATTTGGATGTACTTAAAATGCTGTACATGTGTTATTTGCTACATTTTACTTACATGCAGTCTTCTATGAAAATATTTATTAAAAGGTGTTTTGATTGTTTATGGTTTCTATTCATATCTCATTAGTTTATGAGGTGAAAGTATGGCTTCCATGGCTTGTTAACAATTAACATTTAAAAATACAAAGACAAAACTTGGTATTTGTTTTGAAAGAAATATTTAAGTGCATGCTGCTGACATTCACAGCAGTGGAATACATAAGGATGTACATTGAGTCACGTCATTCCTGCACAGTCCACAATTTTAAAACTACATAGCTAGCAAGAAAGATCTGAAACATCTGCAGTTACTTTGAAATCTACACTAAGATTAGTGTTTGTAATAGCATATTTTTGTATTGAGTCTGTACACCAGTTAAGAAGATATTCTTTTAAATTTTTGTCTACCTGTCCCATTGTTTTTTAAACACTGATTAGATTTAGAAATGTCAGTGGCTTTTTAATATTTTGTATCTGTTTGGTTTTGGGCTCAGTGCCTTACAACTCAGTAAAATGTGTTTCCCATTTAAAAAAGAAAAAGGAAGAATGGGGAAATTTTCCTCTAAAATCACCTCAGAGGTAAGCAAAACTCCCATGTCATTTTTATTTGGAAAAATTATTCCACCAGCTGTTGTAATTCTTTTTTGTACCTTGAGGAAGAAGAGAGTTGTACTTGTGGAAGATGAAGTTTGTTTGGGGAATTCATCCTAATGCGCTGGCATATTCAATGACTACATTAGGTGCTGGAATGATGAACAGTATCTTCAACTTCTACTATGTTAAGCTTTTCCTAAACCGATACAAAATTTCGGAAGTAGCATTTCATCAAGCACAGGTATTGTACAATGGAATATTTTTATTACCAAGTTGTGCTATGTGTTTGTGTTATCACAGCAAAGTAATTTTTTAAAATTTACAAATTAATTTTGGATGCATTGTAAATAGTTATACAGTAAATTAATTTTAAATGTAGTTAGTCCATAAGTGATTGAAGGTACAGATAAAACACATTGTTTACAGTCTTTAGACTAAAAATCTCCAGACTTTAATTGCCGGAAAGATTTTTGTGTTTGATAGCTTGAAGTAATGTTCTAAACTAATCTTGCACTTCAGCTCCATAGATGTCTTTGACATTAGTCCTTTCCTATGGACTGTTTAAGTACTTAAATACTGCCTTTATTCTGCAAGTCATTATCCCTGTGAGCAACTCTTGTCATAAATAGTCTCCCAAAAGTAATGGGCCAGCTCCTGTTTTGAATTACTTGCTGTGAGAGTAATATCTGGGCTTTGCAAGATGAAAGCCCAGATCCATGAGCTTTTGAAGGAGTGAAGTCTTACAGACAGGGCTTTATTTCATGTGTAGTTGGTGACCTGCCTACTTATTAATCATGTTTTTCAAAATTACTATATACCTCTAAATACCTTTAAGAATTTGGCCTGGAGTCTGTTTTGTACTGAGAAGCTTTTGTCTGTCTTTATTCTTTGAATAGAGTTTTGTTTTAAATAAATATGGTGTGTATTACTTGTGTGTTTGTATAACCTCTGCGGAAAAATCACACTAATGATACATTCTGTTGTTTCTTACTTGTTTGTCACAGGTTGTATTTATGATATGGAATGCTATTAATGATCCTCTCTTTGGGTATATTCAAGATAACTCCAAATTCGTGTGCTGCTCAAGACGCCAGTTTTCAATTTTATATGGAGCTCCTTTATATGCATTAGCTTTTTTGCTTCCTTGGTTTCCTTGGAAACATTATGAAGAAGGTGACTGGCTAAGTGGGCTTCACCTCATCGTTGCATTATGTGCTTTTGATGGTTTGCTTACGTTTGTGCTTCTAGCGCAGTGTGCGCTTTTTGCAGAAATTTCAGCAAGACATGAAAGTAGGCTTCAGCTTATTAAATACAACCAAGTAGCAACATTAATTGGATCAACAAGCGTTCTCTTTTGTGGTCTCATATCACATAATATGGATAACTTTGCCTATTTTCAGGCTTTCACTGTTTTGGTCGCAGCACTAGCAACAGCTTGTATGTGTTACACAGGCAAATACAGTACTAGTCAGTATGAGCAGAGAGAAGTCTGTATGGAGAATGCAAATCTGGAAAACAGCGATGGAGCTCTGTCCTGGTCCTCTGTAATTTCATTGACCAAACAGATTATGACAGAGAAAAACTTCTTATTTTTTGTAACGATGAACTTCTTTCAAGTCTTCCACCTAGCCTTCTGCAACAATTTTATGATGATCTTTGCAGATAATCTTGTTCCTAAGGATGTCCTTTCTTCCTCAGTAAGAAGTATCATGTATGGAGCAGGCTTTATTTGTCCTCAGGTAGGCAGTTATGATTTTCTATTTCCTAATATGAAATCATGGTATTTTACTAGTTTTCGTTAGTTTAAGATATCCATTTACACTGTTTGAAAAAGTGCTTTCTCCAGCACAAACCATTTGCCATACCGAGAAACAAACGTAGCTCACCAGTGCTCTAAAAGAAGCAAGTGCTCTGTGTGCAGGCTAACCGAATGTTGAGGTAGCATAGTGAGGAAGGAAAAGCAGGCAGGCTGGTACAATAGCTGTTTACAAGTGTGAGGTGTGAGTATGCAAGGAGGGGATGTTTTGTATCCTCCAGGGTTTATAATAAAACACGGTCAAGAAAAAGTTTCTAAAAGCAATATCCATAGAATTCTGCATTCTTTCTTCTTCAATTTTGATACGTAATACATGATGAAAGAAGAATCTCCTCTTCAGGAAGTATCTGAGAGAAACTACACAAAACACCAGAAAAATTATTAGGTATTAAAAGGATTGATAAAATATGTGGTATCTCGGTTATGGGAACCAAACAAAACTCTTAAGTAGCTGCTTTTGGAGAATAATACAGTCACATTTATTTTGTGGTTTGCTGTCTTGGTCAGCTTCATTTACTGCAGAGAGAGAGACAGATGTTTTTCAAGACCCCAGTCAGGGATGGGAGGGAGGAGTAATGAACTGGAAAAGAAAAGAGAGAGAGAACTCAAACAAGTAATGTGTGAGAACAAGAAAAGCAGCAAAATATGTCCCATGGAATGTAAACATACTTCTCTGCAATGAATTAAAAAAAAAATCTGTTCATTCCCTTCTAACTTCTTTCACTGTATCTTTTAAAACTTCCACTGTGTTTACTTGTTGGATTGCTCAAAAACTGAGTATCCTGACTTTCAGCATAGGTGCTGATAATGTTCAGAATTTTTGAAAATCAGTCTATTATGTTCATTAAGTTGTAATGGTTTTCAGGAAGTAAAATTTAAAAGATACATGTAAGTGCAACTGAAGTTCACAGCTCAGTTTTAGTTACCATTTTGGCTTTTGCATATATAACATAAAAATCCTAAACATACCCTCTCTGTTTCGTAACTCCTAAATATCTATCATTTAAACTTTAATCCTTACCACAGGTTTAAGAGTTGTTTGGGTTTTTTTCTGTAACTCAGATGATGAACTTTAGAAATAAATCAGAAACTACAGAAGTTGGGAAAGCTTAAATAATTTTACACTCAATATATAGCAGTCACTGCTCTTGATAAAATCAGTGTGACAGTGTGAAACGAACAATCTTTCAGAAAATGCATCTCTCTCTGCTCCCCAGAGACTCTTTGTCTACAAGATCACTGAACCGTAGAGAGTCTGCTGTGACCTTATTTTTCTCAGGTTTTGTCCCTTTGAGCTCAAGATATAAGAAGAGATTTCTCTGGTGGCAGTGTCCTGAACTTAACTTACTGCAAAAGCATCCAACCTCTGTAAAATAAACCCCCTTCTTAAAAACTCTGTTTCAGTGGCCTGCACTAAACTAGAATTCAGATTCTGGCTTAGGTGTCTTTTAGGTGGCGGGTGTGAAGAATAACCTGCCTGCAGGGGAAACCTTGTTGCTGAAACATAGACAAATTAAAATTTGCATCATTAAGTTAGTATTTTTCTTAGAAATACGCAGTCTTGGAAACATGCAGGCAATAAGGGATTTTCTAAATTATAGGTACTTCCTGAGACAGGGTTATTTCTCAATTACAGGGAGACAAGGTCATGGTTTTTACAGTAACATGCATTACGTAATGCCTTACCAGTGTAAGCACCAGTGTAACCTTTATAGAGTTTGTGAATATTTTTGTGACAGTGATGGAGTCCACGTACATGTAGATGGTGGCATAGGTTCATATAATAAAAAGAACATAATGCATTGCAAAATGTTCTATTTAAAGTGGAAAGTGAGAAACAATATAGAAGACCTTACACTTTGTTCATAGTATAATCAGCACTTAATACCATTTTCTTGAGTTTGCCTGTCACTAGCCTCTTGTGTGGATAACTTCTTGCTAAGATGGGTGGAATTAAAATGCTGCCATATAGATTGTCCACTGGTATCTGCCTTTCTCTACTTGCTAGTAAAATTTCTAACTTGCTTAGATCAGCTGTCTTGGTGAGCTTGGTTTATCAACTTAAAGGTCATGCTTAATTTATATAAATGTCAGTGAAAATAGTAATATTAATGAAAAAATATTGAAAATATTTTTAATCAGCTGTTAAAATTCAAATTGCAAGATGTTTGGTTTAGAGTTAACATACTGCAAAGTTAATTAGTTAAGAGATATCAAACGTAAAGATCATGAGCATTAAATAATAGTTAGGCAATGCGGGAAACACTATTCTCCTTAGGGTATTGTAGTTCTCAGCTGACTGGTTTTGAGTGAAAAGGGATCATTCTTACCTGGTTGAGGTAGCACAGAATGAGCTACCAGATAGTTCTCTTTGTTTGATTCATTTTTAATTATTATTTAGATTGAACTTTTTAGGAAGTGTTGAGTTTGTTTGTTGTCATTTTTTCCTTTAATGGATAGTAATAATTTGTCTGGTCTGTGCTTTTTTGCTCTTCTAATGCTGAGATATTGTACTATATCTTTTCATCATATGTGGGTATATATTATCTTTTCAGTGCCTTGTTCTTCTCAGTCATGCTTCGTTGAAGAAGTTTGGTTATTACAGAATCATCTTGTTTTCCTTTTACTTTGAAGGAGTAGCTGCTGCTGTCATGTTTGTTCTAGGGCCAGAACATTATTATCTGTTGGCATTTTATCTCACAACAAACATGTAAGTAAAGACACTTCCCCATTCCTAGATGTGGCTTAAATAATTCTAACAGAGTAGACACTTGCTTTTAATAGCATGAAGATTTTGCCACTGCTTTTATGGTTTTCTTTCTGTTCCGTTTCAGTTGTCAAAAAGTTGAAACTCCAGGTACAACTCTTTTCAGCTTTCATTTTACTGTGCTTCAGCTTTTTATTTCCACTTTTAAAAAAATCCAAACAAAAAAACTAAAACTAAAACAGACTTAAAAATTAACAGTAATTAAGTTTGCAGCCACATATCTGCTGCATATCTCCAGCCCATATCTGCTTTAACATGAGATTCAAAGGAAGCAGAACCACTTCTCATCAACATAGACACAGAAGATCTCAGTAGAGGAACTCTTCAGAGACTTTGTTAGGAGAGCTCAGACCTAGTTTTGCATTGCATGAACATTTGTATGTTGCACTGCAAAACAAATATTGATATGTCAGGTATGTTAGGTAACCAATACAGAGTCATGTTTTCACTGGTACTGAATAAGTATGATGTCAAGAAGTAGTATTTTCACAGAAGTAATATGTCATGATACATGGAAAACCTTGTTTTAAAATAAAGACCTGTTTGTATCAGAATATTTTATAGCAGTTTGGATTTATTCCTTCATTTTCTGTTTCATTGTTTTCTTTTTACATGTTGTTTCCTATCTTCCTTTTCTTCATCTTCTCTCCTTTCGTCCCAACCCATTCTTATTCTTCTTTTCAGTATTTCAGTCATGGGCTACTATAACACTGAATTGTGTGAACAATACATTGATTTTCATTACATGCATACTTTAAATGATGAGGATATATTTTGATTTCCCCAGGAAAAAAATTCTAAGGTACCTAAAGACTGTGTGTTTAAAGTGCTAATTGTTCAAAGCCTCTTGTAAGTAAAAACCTAATTACACTCAAAGTTCAGTAAGCCACAGAAATCCTAATACTTGCGTTTATGGTTTCAGTTAGAAGTTTGTTGAGTTGGCTTGGTGTGTGTGTTTAAATGCATATATATATATATATATATAAAAACAATGTCAATACATATATAGGCATGCATATAAAATCATTTTACTATGCTAATTATCCCACTTTGAAGTTTGTCTTCTATGTAGTCTTTCTAGTAATGCTCATGTCCTTTTCAGATTAAGAGGATATTTTCCATTTCTCTTTCTTCTGAGGTGTTGCTTTTCTCCATGTCATTTTAAATGACATTTACTGATAATCTCAAACAAGTATTTATGTCCTTTTGCACCAGTGTCCAGGAAAAAAAAAGCAAAATACTTCCACTTTTTAGCTTTGCATATCAACTTCTAATTCTCAATTAAGAACAGATCCAACAGTGTTTTCAGAGCTGCTGTTTAAACAGATAAATCATCATGTTTTAGAGAACATCTCAGCTTTTTGTGTTTGTGGAAATGTCAGTGTTGGGGTGTATGTGTCAGAATGTCACGTACGATTTCATTATGAAAGTATATATAAGAACTATGAACATCCTAAATGTTTTGTCTTTCTGTAGAGTGATTGTACAAGCTTCATTTAGCTTGTTCAATTTGCCTTTGGCAGATATCATTGATGCAGATTTAATAAAGCACAAGCGGAGGTATGTCACTCTTAAATGTTTTTAAGTATGTTACCTGTTTGCCATGTTACTCTTTCATAACTTAGATTCTGTCGAAGTAAAGACAGTAGATTATCTTGGATCCTTGACACAGAGGTACTTTTTGTAAGAGCAATTTAGCATAAGTAAAGATAAGAACTTGAATAAAGTTTCTTGCAGTTACTTCAGCAGAGTAATTTAAACAGATTATGTCATTTCTAGTTTTAATTAGCTGTAGTGTATGCCAAGACCTTTAGTTTTTTGTGTTTATTTTTGTTAGCTTTAACTGAATGATTTTGTAACTATATACATCTGTTGTTACTTAGGGAATTTACTGAACAAGGCCTTTCTAACATGGAAAAAAAGTTTAGGAAGCTTTACCTGTATTACTTAAAGTGCAAATTTCAAAGTCTTACTGGTTGCTGTTATCGCTCTGAAATACAAATTGATAAAACCTGTTGTGACATAGCATATTACAACTTATGGATCCTTTGGATTTTTATCAAAGTGCAGAAAACTTCTCGTTGGGTGCAGGAA
>NW_010203341.1:9551-21156 GCF_000695765.1 Mesitornis unicolor
GTGCAGATTCAATCCTGGCCACTGTATTAAAGGACTTGCCCCTCAAAGGTGAGAGCTATTGCTTTCATGAAGAAACAAAATGCCTCCTTTTTTGGCCTCATGTATGTGAAGTTTTAAGTTGTAATTAATTCTCTATGCACTGTCCAGTCTTACTTAACTTCAGTAATTACTCAATGTGCACAAAGTTGAATTTGAGTGCCACCCATTTCAGAATTGCAGGCCAAGCTGCAGATATACCCCAGAGGTTTAGTACCTTTTCTTTCCAACAAAAATTAAATTTCATTATGATAACTGATCTGTTTGCTATAATGTGTGAGCTAAGTATCATGATAGTGTTTGCATATTAACAGGATTTAAAAAATTACTATTGTAATTAATACAGTAATACGTTTGTGCTGTGTATTCGTTTGGTTTTTTTCCCCTGAATATTTTAGATCACCGCTTTCCTCTATGGTTTTTGGTACCAATGCTTTATTTACCAAGCCTGCCCAGTCTTTGGCTCCAATGCTTGTGGTTGCAATACTAAATCAGTTTGGATATGAGAACCTGAATAATGATGTTGCTCAACCTCATCCAAGGTGAGTTCAAAAGGGATACTTTAAGTCATAGAAATTAATGTGAAATAATCCTGTCATCTAAAATGCAAATTAATCTGCAATTAGTTTGCATCAACTGCACTTGAAAAATAAGAGTGCTTTAAGAATATTTTCTAGTTGTTTTTAATCTGTATAGTAATAGAAATGTTTTCTAGATTTTTTTAAAGAATACATAGTTTATTAAACAATACACATAAGGATATCTACCTAATTTTGAAAAATAAAGGATATATTTCAGTAGTTGACTATCTCCTGTTCTATTGCAAAAAAAAGAAAAAATATGTTTGAGATCACCTAATACCTCTTATTAAAATTGATGTTGTCCTGGTGTCTGTGTTTATCTCTTAAACCTACTTCCTTAAATATATAATTCTAATAGGGTTGCATTAAAGATACATTTTTGTTTGAGAGAAAGCAGTATAATCACTGGAGGAAGGGAATTTGCCTCAAGTAAGAGTAAAATTTTGGCTTCAGTAGTTCTTACCATTCTGATGCTAATGATTTCATTGCAGTTCCTGGAGACCTTAATACACAACATAAAGCTGTGGTTGCTAGTTAGCACATTGGAAATGCATGGGCTTTTATAAAAACAAATTAATGGGGAGTCAGTACACTGAAAGGGTCATAGGCTCTTTATTTATGACCAACAAGAAGAAGTGGCAACATAAGAAGTAACTGAAGTTAGGACTGGAAGGCAAAAATCAGTCTTGATTGGGATTTGCTTGAGAGAACAACATGAACATCCTGAGAACTACATAGCTTTTGTAAATTTTCAGTAGAAACCTTAAAAAATACCTAGAACTTGGTGGAGCTCTTGAAGGAGAAATGACTGGTTAGGTGTCACCTAAGGCTAGGAGAATGTTTTGTATTTGAGGAATTTTAAAAAAAAAGTATGAGGAAAAACCTAACATAAAAGGACAACAGGTTAGTCTTCAGAAGAGCATCCTGACTTAGGTTTGAGCTAATTTTATTTTAATGCACTCTGTAGATAGCCAGCCAGTGAGATGATGTAAAGAGGACATGAAACTCATTATAATGTCAAATGAGTGATTTTTACAGGAGAGTGGTAGGTTGAACTGGATGTGGATATGAGAGGGCTAAATATATTCATCTTGATGATTCAGAGAAAATAATATTTGAAACATAAAAACTACAGTTTTATTCCTTTCAATCAGAGAAATTATTCCTTTGTGAATGGATTTTAAATCATGATAGTTATAAATCTTTTCTTCCCCTGGAAGTAGTCTCTGGACTACAGCAACAATAAATTTCTTGTATATAGAGTTGAAATACTTTGAATACTCAGTCTTTAAAACCTATATTTTCCCTTGATTCATGCTGAAATTTTATTTATTTCACTAGGACAAGGAAAGCATAAAGGTACAAAACTGAGACCAGTTAATCACAGAGCACCTGAAATACACTATATATTTCTCTTGGCCATTCCTTCAAAAATAATTTCTTAAATATTAAGCAATCTGCATGTGTTTTCTGTATATGTACGTTTGGATGTTCATGTCTTGCACTTTGCAAATGGACTACAGTGTGGACATACCGTCCACAAAAATCAAACTGCTTGAGATTGTTTCTAGGGAGTCAGTTTGCCCATGGCAATGTACTCAGACCATTGACTGAGCTAAAATGACTTATACATATTAAACCCTATCAGCTGATCTCAGATTTCAGCCAAAGGCAGACAGCTAAAATACACTTGCCTCAGGACAAATCTGTCTGGGGACAAACAGAAACTGAATACAGGAGATTCATTGAAATGTGCTCAAACTGTTTTGGAAAAAAAATAATAATTTCACACGTGTGAATTATATATAATGAAGTGTTATTGCCCACGCCAATACAATCTCATCTGTGTCCTTCCTCTTTCTCCAAAGCTGGCAGTATCTATTAAGTGTTCTGGAAAGCACTTTATTAGGTATGACGAATATGTATGTTCTCTACCTTAGTAAAGACCATATTCCTGAACAGCTTATTAGGACAACTGGCACATTTTGAGTGAAAGTCTTATCCCAGAAGACCTTTTGAGACAAAAGTTCATCATCATTTTGGTGGCTTCTGTTTGTTGTATGCTGCAGGGCACCCAAGCTGGTAAGACAGTGAAGAGAGTTTATACAGAGTGAAAGTCTAGAAGAAAGGAAAATTCAGTCCCCTTTTTCTTTCAACTGTGAGGTATCATAACACCTCCAGGTGGATGGTTAAGATTTATCAGAAATAATTAAAAAAAATGCTTATCACTGAACAGGGATCCCAGTACAATATCAGACCAGGCATTCCAAAGACCTAGATTGTCTTTCTCTTCATCTGTACTGAAGCTTCTTAGGGAATGTGCTCACTACACATCAGTTAAACATTTTGTAGTGGAAGCTAGTTTAAGTATTTTTAAACATCCTTAAAATTTGAGCAATACCTTGCAAAATGCAGTGGTCCAGGTTTGTGGTTTCTTTCTTTTGGTTTGTCACCGTAGCAAAGCAGTGCCCCATATGGCTTGCTGTTTTTTCGTTTGTTTGGTTGCTTTTTTTGGTGAGGCTGTTTTGATTTCGTTTGGGTTTTTTTGGTTTGGTTTATCTTTTAACTCTTTTTCGCTATGGAAAAGATACCTAGTTAAAAAACTCCCTCTTCTGGAGAGCCACTGCAACTACAAGTAACTTCTCTTAAAAGTGTGGTTTCCAAATTTGTTCTTCAGAATGTAGTTATTTGACAGCAACTCTTCATTGTTTATTGGAAGCACTTTAAACTGTTGATGCTTTCAAATTTAATTACTGGACTATATTACATTCTATTCAGAGTGGTGTTAGGACTGCTTAGTGAAAGACTGTATGTTTTATTCCTGCATGTGCAAAAAATGTAGACATGGACATTTCTGAAGTTGCTAGTTCAGCTGTTATTGTGATGAAATCAGCTCTGCTCTTGATTTATCCCACTCGTTAATGAAATATTTTCCCATTCCTTGTTCTGTGTACTATAGATATTTTTTCATAGTTCCTGCAGTAAGTTTTTTTAGTACAATAGGTAAAATTATTTTCTTAAACCAATATCGTTCCAATGAAACCAAATCAGGATTGCACCAGTGTGATTTGGCAGATGTTCTTTCTTTTTTTGTCCTTCATGAAGTCCATGTATAAATGCAGAATAATTTAGTGCTGAAAACTGCAATCCTCTTTAGTTTGCAGAACAGGGAAAGTAGAAGCCGGAGCATTCTGTTAACTGTGTCTGAGTCCTGTCTTCATCTTTAGATAGGTAATTTGCTTGTGGCATCCTTGCTGACACTGCTCATACAGTTCAGTGCTGGTAGTTGTAACAGCGGTATGCATACTGTGGGCCCTTGTTTACTTGTAGGTGGACTGAAAATGCAATTGAGTACAGGCCAGTAAGCAACATCCAAATGATAAATTATTGTTACTGCCAATAAACATTTGCTATGGACCAGTGATGTCTAGCAGACACTTCCAGTCTTAAACGCAATTGCCCAAGTGATTAAGTAATTCACTTGTAAGTCTGGATTTTTGTTTGTCTGTTTTCTTCTGTAGCACTCGTGTGTGCATGACTTGAGATAAATTTTGATAGTTGTATGACTGTGTGTGTATGTAGTAAGGAACAAATCTGGGCTATGCTGCACGTTGCAAGCATTTTTTTCTGTTAAATACAGTGAGACAGGAGTTGATTCTTTTATGATTCAGAGAAACTTACATTTTATTCAAAAGCCTGCTCAAGTCAATGAGAGGGTTTTTTCACAGATTTCAGGTTTTTCTGGATCATGTCCATAGGTGTTCTGTGAGTCTCCTATCTTATCCCTGAATGCTAAGAAGAAAATTATTATTATTATTATTAATAATAATAATAACATAAACTGCCTCATGGAGAGAAAGTTCATTGAGGGGCTGTTTCTCAGCTTGAGTTGACTTTCCTGCTATTTAAGTAATTAGAATCCAATAATTAACAGAATGCTAGTAGATAATGATTCTTGCTATTAGATTAATGCCTAAATGTATGCTTTGAGCTGTCAGAGACCATACTGTTCATAAAAGGGAACTAATGTAACTCCTGTATTTTGTTTTTTGATCCATATTTGCTGATGCTTTTATCTTATTCCTTAGAGAAGCTTTAGATGAAGAAATACCACACATCCATGAGAATAAATGAGAATGAGTGTTAATTTCACATGTATTCTTTGTATGGTTTATATTATCTTGTAATCATTTATCTTAAAACAAAATGAAATAAGGCTTGATATTTCAAGCAGCACCTTACACCATACCTGAATTTTGTGAATTAATCATGACTTCCACCTAGCACTCAGCAGCTATAACAAAACACTATGGGGATAGCTAGTATCACAGATTTTAGCTGAAAGTAACTTCATATTAAAATGTTTGCTTCCATTTTCTGCTTTTTTTCCTCTTCCAGATTTTTCAGTCTTACTAAACCTTTTCAGATGCTCTGTTCTAGAATTGGATTATATTGCTTAAATTTATTTCTATATTATATAATACAGATGTGTACTAAAGTAGTGAACAGGATTTCTTAGATTGCCTACAGCATATTAAAATGGACTTTGTGCTAATTATCTAATTTCCTCCTAGCTATTATGAAAGGAGCAAACAACTTAAAATACATATTTGTATGTTGAATTAGAAAGTATAATTGAAGTACATTTGAGATGAGACCTTTTATTTAGAATCGATTGTACACTGTAAACATGTATAGGCTGTATGTATGTACATAATGTGAATGCTTTAAAAATTTGTTGTGAATTGATCATGAATGCTAATCTTCTTCATCTTGAAAGTTGTGTTTTCATCTTCTTCACCAGTTTGTTTTTAGGTCTTCATGATGCCATGTTCTATTTGATCTGCCTGGTTCCACTGTGCATTGCGATCCTACAGATCCTGACGTGGACTCCCTTTTCAATCCAGAACAGTCATATGGCAGCTGTATGCTAAATATGTAACAGTTGGTTAGTAGATCTTCTGCTGAGCTCTACCACAGAAGAATGATAAACGTTTTAAATGTGAAAAAGCAAAATCACATTAAATGGACTACTAGACCAAGTGCCGTTTGAGCCATTTCAATAAAGTCACATTTTTCAGTCTATGGAGACTGTGACACAGATCACATTCAACCTTAATGCTGAGCCTACACAGAGGTTTTTCTAGTTCAGTTGTTTGTCTTTAATGGGCTTTATCCTTCATTACTAAATAAAGTAATTTCTGGTTTGTATTGGTCACTGTTAACTCCAACTTTGAAGACTGGATATGGTAGATCAGGTAAAGGAAACCTGTAATTCAGGTAAAGCACTTGTAATTCAAGGGAACTGTATTTTCTTAAGCTTACTGAAAGATGGTGGATTAATTCTACCATAGTGATAAAATGACAGATCTCTGAAGTTAATCTGGAAGAGCCTGGTGGATGTGCATTATGGATGGCAGAGATATGAAGAGGAAAAATTTAGGTGGTGCCTAGCTGACCAATATCAACACAAATCTGACTGCTACCATAGGAAGAGCCAAGAGTAATTAACTCCCCTGTAAAAGTCTGTGTAAGGCTAAAGAAGAAAAAGATTTAAATGCTATTCAATAAAATGCTGCTGGATATGGAAAAAGCTCCATACTTCCTCACTGTTTTGCCAAATGTCTCTAGTTGGTGTTAGGTAGATGCGGTTTTCTGGCTTAAAATAGGAAAATTATTTCGAAGGTACCATATTGTTAGTCCTTCATACAGAATGTCATTGTGGTAAGAAAAATATTAGCGCATGGATGTAGTATTCAATTAGTTGGACAAAGCACACACATATTGAATCAAACACTACCTGCTTACTAGTGTTACATTGGCAAACTCATTTGATGTGCTGACAGTTGAAGTTAATTTTTGGTTAATCAAGTTGAAGTTAGTTAATTTCTGATTAATTCTTACAAAAATCTTTTTCATTTAAGCTTTTAAATGGATCTTGTGATTTATATAAAATAAAAGGGTTTTTGACAAAATTTCAAAAACATTGAATCCTCTCTTTATTTCACTCATGTTGTAATGGTAAGATACATTAGCATGTTTACAATACTCCTGTTTAAGACATCTTCTTTTTCCTCCAATACATCCAGCATGTAGTTGTGTAATGCGAATAGCTTAAGTATAATATAATCACTTCATTTTTGTTCTTTGCTTTGCCCAGACAAATGTAATTTTAGAAGCACCTTTCTTACAGAGTGCACTTGAAAGTACAAGAAGATGCATTGTGTATATCCTGATTTTAAAGTGCTGAGCCAGCTCATTTCTAAGGCTCTACATTTATTGTGATAGGTAACTTGGAAAAAAGCAGTGGAAGTTGTCCTAGTATACACTAGTATACACTAGTACAATTTAATGAAGAGGTCAGTTTTGGAAAAAAAAATAGTCTTTTGTGCCTCAGTTTTTACATTTGCAGAGTAGAGACAATGTTGTTTCCTTGCCCTTTTTGAAGTGCAAAGTGCTTTCAAAGTGATGAGTGAAAAAGTAGGAAAGCATCATTAAATATTTAGAAATCCAAATCAACTCTTTGATAGGAATATGAGGATTTATGTTAAAATGTGAGAAGTCAGAAGTGTGATTAAGTTTTAAGTTGCGTTATCTGTTTTTTATCTCTGTCTTGTCAGAGATACCGTTATTCATTTGCATTGTACATGCTAATAGTATCATGTACACATACTAGTGTCACTTGTATTTATATATCCAAAGAATACTTACACAAATACCAGAGCAGATATGGACTATGTGTTTAGAGTCTGAATTTTAAGATTTACTGCATTGTATGTATGAATTTTGCCTGAGAGGCAGAAGGAGCAAAAATCTGAAGGAGTTTAAGTTAATGTAATCTTTGATTCATTATATGAAACTGTCTTCTCCCTGACAATTTCTTTAAAATGGTAATAAATAACTTAAAATAGTGCTATTTTTCTTTACTGTTTATTTCCTAAACTTAATGTGTTCATCACAGCTGCATAGAATATATCTTTTGGTAGTTGAAAATGTTGTTGTTCCACATACAGGGTTTCTTAGATGTTTATTACTTAGTTCTAATATTAAGTTATTAGAACATAGTGTACAACTGGGAGAGTACTGTGTTATACAACAGGAAAATGAGTGGTTTTGAGAGTCAAAATTACAAGGAATTTTTTGAAATTATCAGAATTGGGTTTTTGGGAAAATGTTTGGTAAAGGTACCATTTTATTTGCTGAAATAAGGAAGGAGTAAGGGGTGCTATGACTGATGGCATAGTCTGAATAGCCTCTATAAACTGCTGTATCTTTAAAATAGGAAAAGTAAATAGACAAAGATTTTTAAGCAAGAGAGTGGACTAGATGATCCTTGTGGTCCCTTCCAACCTAGTATTCTATGATTCTATGAAGAGATGAGAGATTAACTGTGTAGGATAAACTAGTTTAGAAAACAAATCTGATAAATACAATACAAATTATTTAATATGTAAACTATTAATAATTTTGCAAATTTATTATTTATTATTCTCCCATTTGTTGTCTTATTTCCCTTCCTATAAGGGCAGGAAAAAGTCTTTCATCACACCAATAGTTAATCCAAAAGAGGACTTGAAAATGGCTTTAAATTCAGGTGGTGGTCTTATTAAAAGAACAGAAGGTAGGCAGTATGTTAGGATTGACATAGCTTATTCTCCATTTCTCCATCACCCACTAAACTTTGTTATCATCTGGTAGACCTACGTGATTGGTTTTGGCCATGAATCAAGTAAAGGATGATCAAAGGCAAAAGTTCAGTGTCTTGCAACAGCTGGTTTGTCTACTTTCTCTCCTTATTAGCAATAGTATCTGAGCCTGAAGTCCTGCTGCTGGAACAATGCCCCAATTTAATCTTTATAATTTAAGAGTGTCTAAAATAGTCCCATAACTGATAAAGAGGATTTAAGTGTGTATAATATAAAATATGAAGTGCTGTGATAACTTCAGAGAATGAGATGCTTGAATCCCATTCTTACAGTTTCTCTGTAAATCCTGAGAATTTGGATCTTAATACACTGTATGAATTTCATTTCTTGCAAATCAATAGGTAAAAGTGTCTACTATAGTATATGGTTAGTGATAGAGTAAATGACAACAAAGCATATGTAATTTTAAGTAGGAAAAAATTAGATTTATGTTTTGTGGAGCTTACAGGCCTACTTCTGATCTCATCTTGTACAAAATGACCTTCCCATTCTCCTGCTGTGCTGATTTTGGAACTGCTTGGTAATTCATGAATATACTGTATTGACATGGCTGGTAGGATGTTTACATTTGAATACAGTTGTACGGCTTAATGCGTGCTGTCAGGAAAGACAAGCAGGAAGGGGAAGGAACAGTTAAGGTAAGCCACATCTCCACAAATACTTCTGAGGTCTTTCTTACAGAATTAAGCCAGTTTAGGAAAAAGCTCAGTCACACACGAGGTCTAGAGAATTCTGGCTGGTTTTTAAAGGAGCATACAACTGAGACTCAGGGGAGCTGTCTCACAGACCCACAACTGGGCTTCCTGGGTTACTTTTTGGAGAGAGGATTTTAGATTAGAGATCTATTTGTTTACCTTAAAGACCTCTTTCTGGTAATCTCTTACTTTTGTTTAAATAATAGAAGGGCAAGTTGTTTTATTGCTGTACTTGATGGGGAAAATTGCAGATTTACATACTAGAGTAGGATGTGCAGCCAGCCGTGTGGCTGTGAGTCCTGCTCCAGAAGACCAGGCTCCTTGAGATCTCTGCAAAGCAAACGCAGGCTGTGTTAAAAACCCTCCTTCCTAGAGAGCTGTTCAAACGATTGGGGATGTTTTGAACCTTTTGGGCCTTAGGTATTCAATCAATTATAGAAATTTTCCATCACAAGAAAAAAAGAAACACTACCTAAATAGTTAAGGAGAAAGTAGAAAAAAAGTGATTCAATTTTTTCTGGAAGTACTCTCCTCGCACACTAATTGCTTTGAATGATGTATGCATGCACTTATACAACAAATAGTTTTCTGAGATGGTCCAGCAATTGGTTACAATTCCACTAGCCTATATGCAAATGACAGTACATCAAAATTATTATCTAAATATGCATGAATAGTTCTTAAGTGTTCTTTAAAAAAGAAAAATAAAAAATATGCTTAGTATAGAACTACTGCAGCAGAATATTAATGACAAATGTAACCCTGGGTAGGAACTTTGAAAAAATCTCATTAAAGCACACCCAGGCTGTATACTAACAATGCAAAGCCAAAGCTAGTGTGTTTCTTAACTTTTGGTATGCAATTCATTATCTGTATTTTACATGTGATAAGATTAAGATATGTTTCTCTATGAACAGCATGTAACTAACCTGAAGCAATTTTATTTATTGGTTTACACATTGTGAGCAGATGCCTGTTTAAAAAGCAGCAAATTTGCTTTTGTCACTTTGGATTTTGATTATAAAGTTGCTTTATTCCTCGAGGAGGAAAAATAAGCTAATCTGTCTTTACAAACAAGAACATACATAGAAAGCAGACTCCTAATCCCAAAACAAATAAAAAGAAATAGACCAAAAAGGCATCTTAGCCCATCTAGCTATTGGAGAAAAAAAAAATCTTCATGTGGAAAACTGTCTAAAGCTCTCATGTCAAAAACCTTCCTCAAGGAGGTTAAACATAAGTGAAAATGAACTGAACAGAAAAATCCTCTGGCAATATTCTGTTGTTGCTCTGGTTTTGCCGATTTCCCAGGATAAGCAATGCTGGATGTGATTAGTGCTTGATGGGAGGATCTTCCAGGTAGAAGCTAGGATCCCATGGTGTTCCAGTGTCCTCCTTACCAGGAAATTAAGGGACTAGACTCCTGCCTTTCAAGTCTGATCAAAAGGAAAGAGAATGATTGCTTGTGGTTGTTAAGAAACATATTTCTGAGATTAGAGATGATGCCATACTCAGCTGGAATTTGACTAATAAGATAGGTTTTGTCTAGATTTTCTTTCAGTTTCAGTCGCATATACCTCACTTTCTATGCTACTACCACAAATAACCTGTTTATTAGATCATAAGAGAGAACAGTGGTGCTTAACCCAAACCCACAGTAACTACAGCTTTTGTTCTAGCAAAGGCACATACTACAGTATAAAAAGCCAAATGATTTTTATCCAGCTTGACTTGTCCCAGATTAAAATGGTCTGATAAGCATTGTCTGTTTTAGGCTAGCCTTCCTCTCTAGGGTGTAAGTTGCATTAAAGATACATTTTTATCCCCTAGGTTTCACTGCATCCCCAGGCACAGAAATAGGATGCAGGAGTCGGACTCTGAAGTCCTCATTTTCCTGCCTATCCAGTGATTTCTCCCTTCTCTGCATCCACATTCAACAGCTTCTGGGAAAAATATCCTGGATTGAGGGCCTTAGATCCTCCTGTGCAATGACCCACATTCCCGCTGCAGAGCCAAGGCTGTAAGTTTTGTAAATAAGGCTTTATAAAACAAAATGTAGCAGAAATTCCAGGTGAGCAATAGGGTTTACCCTGAGCCATTGCAAACCAGTTATTTACAAGTAAAATTGCAGTATCAGGGGACGTGAAGCCAAATTTTGTATTTCAAACTGTTGTAGTCCTTCATCTGTAGATAAAATTCCCTCTTGAAGAGCAAACTGTGTAATGACCCAATTTATCTTTAAATGCTTGTGGTTTTTTATTTTTTTTAGGAGTCTCATCACCTCTGTGCCTACTGCCCTCAAATCTCTGTGTACAGAAAAATACCTGACAATAATGGAAACCAAACACAGCTCTGTGTGAAGCACCACTGCCATCTCTCAGCATTTACCGTTGTAGCAGTCAAGAATTTTTCAAATCGATGAACTACTCCCAAAATTTTGAGCCTTAATTACAGAAAAGGTTCCAATTTCAGGGAGGTCCTCTGGGCCGACACTAATCCCAACTACCCAGGCAGCGCGTCGGCGATGCTAGGGAGGATTCAGGGCCGGAACCGCTGCAAAGGCGGCGAGGGGAGCCCGCCGCAGGCC
>NW_010203342.1:0-5278 GCF_000695765.1 Mesitornis unicolor
GGCGGGCCCCTGGTCCCGCCTAGGGCCGGCCCCCCACCCCGACTGGGGCCTGAGGCTGGAACCGAGCCCGTCTTACCCCGCTTGGGGGAGAAAGGGAGACGGCCATCTCGCCCTCCGCGCCAAGGCCAGGGCGCCTGGGATCCTCTGCAGGCAGCGCTGCGAGGCCAGAGCAAGTTGCTGGGGGCGGGGAAAGGGCTCGGCTCCCCTTTTCAAGAGCTGCAGAGAGGAAGAAGAAGGAGAAGAGATTTCTCTCAGCGGTAGCCAAGTTTCTCTGCACCCCAGAGAGGTTGTTTTCCGAAAGGCCTGTTTTCTGCGTGCCTTCTTGCTGCGGCTTTGGTGTCCACTGGGCCTTCACCCTCGATCTTTCTCTGTAGCTCCTGCAACATTTCCCTGGGTATCCAGAAATCCCACGCCTGCAGCGTGCTGTGCCCTTCTTGCTCCTCTTGCCTCAAAAGCCTCCAAAGGCACAAGGGAGACAGCGAGCATCAGCCTCGCCTGGTGCAGTTCACTGTGATACGGCCGCTCTGGCTCCCATGCCTCAAGTCAAAGTAAAAGGCACTTCCTAAACGCCACCTCTCCTCTTCAATATCACAGGACAGATTGCTTTTTGACTTGGTTTCAGTCATTCCCGTAGGGATCTGTGATGTAAAAATTACTTTGGTTGCACTGCCCAATGCCTCACATGATTCTTCCTGGCAGCTTGGAGTGCACCAGGTAGGCTCACAGGCTGGCTTGCCACTGTGTCCCCACGAACCGGGATTAGCATGGCTGCTCCAAACCCCATCTTTCCCACAGCCAGGCTCTTGTTTCCAGTTTACACTTTTAGCAGCCTCTTTATTCAAGGGGCATAGTCCAGTGCTACACACCAGTAACTGCACGGCACCCACCAGAGTCTTTTACTGGGCATCTCCTGTTACAGATTTTATGTTTCTTACCAAACATCTTCCTATCGGCAATTATCTCCTGTCAAGCATTTTTACTGGGTTACTTCTATTCATCCAGCGGGTACTCACACCCCAGACTCCATTTGGTCACATTTTTTTCTTTTACTGATGTATTTAGAAAGTTCATGGGCTACATGACCTTACCAACATGTGTTTCATGCAGGCTTCCCTCGATGGACAACTACTGTGACATTTATTATCTTATTATCATACCACCTGAGCAGTTAGGCTTTTATTTTGCAGGCTTGCATCGCATTACTTCAGTGCTTGGCATTGATTTTTTTTCTTTCTGCCCCCACTGCAGAGTTGTACAACAAACAGCAGGATTTCATCTCAGACCTGAGGCAAGCAATTATTAGTGACTGCCAACACAGAAAACAATCATCCAGAAGAAAGTGCCACAGAAGGTGTATTTCTGTCATACATTTTACAACAGGGAAAGAAGATCCAGAGGTTTAACAAAATGAAAGTATGCAAAGAATTCACTGAGAATTTGAGAGCGCAGTGAAATGCAATTGTCGCTTTTTACAGATCTCAACCACATTTGCTGCTCTCCCACTGCCCTTGCACACTGCGAGACTGTTTGGCCTATGTGGCCAACACAACAGCTTACTGAATTCAGCAGCAGGAGATACTTACATGCTCAACCCACCTGGTCAGTCTTCCTGCTCCTTGCTGGCTTAGGCATTTGCCAGCGTAGTTTGGAGGCACCAAAACAAGCTGTGTGTTGGCACATACCTTGGGAGAAAATTAACAGTTTCTGCAAGCGCCAGGTTACAACATAAACTCTGGCTTTCTTCCAAAGTGCCCAATATTTTGAACTTGGATCTCTAGTTACATGGGACAGTACTCCTGCTTGGTCTTTTCTCTAATAGCTAAGCCAGGCTTGCCGGAAGGCAGAGCAGAAAGGAATTGATGGGGAGTGCTTTCATAGAGAGCGTCAGCTGGAGGCTTCTGCTAGGACAAGTGTTCTTGCTGTGGGAAAGAAGACAGAAGAGATGGCTGCAGAAGGTGATGCTGCCATGTGGCTTCCCCATGGGGAACTTCTTGCTGTTGCATTGCAGCCACAATGACTACTCTGTGGCCCCCAAATCCCAGTGACAGGGAGCACACGCAGCAGCACCTCTGTGACTTCCAAAGGAGACTGCTGGTAGCCGTGGCTATTCAACCTGGTAGGGGACACTGCATACTCACTCCTCCAGATTTGCAGGGAGCTGGGGAAGGCACATCACATTCTCACAACCATGAAGAGCATAAGGAATAGATCTGCAACGTGGGAGGTCCTGTAAGGTGAAGTCACGGCCCTCACCCAGCCTGCCACAAGCCACTGCCCTTCTCACCAGTCAGGAAATGCTCAGCAGTTCTGGAGAATGGTCCAGTGTGCCATAGAGCTGGAAACATCCCCCCACCAGTAAACACTGCAGGCAAGAAGGGGTGCTGGATCATTTCAGAGGTTATAAAAAGAAACCAGCTTTTGCGTATGCTGGTTCCTGGAAGGTCACAGTTGTTCTTTTCTTTTATAAGCCTGATCCTGTCTTTTCTTCATCTTTAGAGCCACTTTAATCTTTTTTTCCCCCCACCTTTAGTCTTTTTGGTTTACCTCTATGTTAGTCCTCCTCCCTGCTTGAAGGTGGGAGGGCTGCAGGCCTTATCCATGTCTGGTGCAAAGTGCAAATGCTGCATATCAGATGTCTGTATCTTACAACACTGCACGAAGGGAGTCTGTCAGACCTCTTCCGCAGCCGAGCAAGGTGCAGCCAAGAGAGGGGACTGCCAAGGGCACTGGAGACCAAAATGCCACTACACCTCAGTGTAAGCCTGCCCTGCTGTTACACACACAGTGAGCACATGGGAATTTACCACTAGCAGATAATACTGCATTTTAGAGGAGGGGAATCACCAAAACGAAAAACAGAACACAGGCAAGAGCAGAGGTAGAAATATAAGATCAGGTGGCTGGGAAGCAAGCGTTGGCACTGCCATGCAGCTGCTTACAGCCAAGTTCCTGGAAATCACTTGTGTGTCTGGACTAAGCTTTTATTTGTTAGTAAGCAACAAGTAGGCCCAGGAGGGATCGAACTGCTGAGAAGCCTCAACTGTTGACTAGTCTGGATGATCACAGTTGTGCAAACACTCGCACACGTGGAGCATTTGCCAAAGTACACCATTTTCCTGCTTTGCAAACGTCTCCTGGGGAGAAGGTGGCAGGAGGGTGTTAAACAGCAGACTTGATTAATTTATGTTACAACAAGTCTAACACCCATTGCTGCCACACTATCGCAGAGGTTAATGCAGAATGTATTAAGAATCTCAAACAGGGAATCTTTTCTAGAAGTTACCACAAAGTCATATTGAAGCATTTAGCCTTAAAAGCCCAGTTTCTCTCACAGAACCGGCAGCAGTACTCTCTACTTTATTACAGTTTATTACAGACTTCTTTGGGCATGATTTCTTACATATGGTCTCACAGAAGAGTATTTCACACCTAAGAATGCAGCACTATAAGCAGACACACTATATGACCCTTCTCAGTGCAGCCAGCTTCCCAAGTGTTTCACAAGCACCCCTTGCACCCTCACACGTGCACCTCCAAGTCCTTTGCCATGGGAGCACCTACAAGTGCCAGTTTCTGCCACCTTCAGCCGCCTGACAAAGTCCAGCCTGTGCCTTTCCAGGCCCCCGCTCTCTATTCAGAGCAGCTGGGGAACAGGGCGCTTCAGAGAGGGCAAGAGTTCTTCTCCAGTGGAGCACGGCCAAGACATTTTCATTAATGCCTTACTCTTGTGCTCTTTGGACGCCATGTAATCCGCATTTGCATTTTGCTGGCCTCAGGATTTATAAAAAAAAAAAGAGCATTGATACATGCTATGGCAGCTGCAAAATTATAGCCACAACGGAGGCTGTGCAAGGGAGCCAGCACTGGAGGGAAAGGCAGCATCTTTCATTCAAGCCGTTGATTTAGCAACAGTGCTTTCAGTGTTTGTGGCTTGCAGGCACACAAGCCCCTCTTCAGGCCCAAATCGTGAAGCAAACTCCAAATTAACTGCAGGTCTGGGGCGACTGCTCTGAGCTTAATTCAGCATATTCAAGCAGAAAATTTGAGAGAAGTCTGTGTTTTGTATTAGCCATTCCTAACGAGTGGAAACTACGACTTGCTTATGGCTACTCTGCGTTACCTGGCTCATCCAGCTTTTGGTCTCTGTGCTTCCTTAAGCCAGGAGATGGCCTGGGGCTGGCTTGTCGTAGAAGGAATAATCAGGAGGGGGAGGGTAAAGCAATGGCCTTGCCCCATTTTAGGGGAGATAACAGAACAATGGCTGAGCTATCAGTTTTGAAGGAGGGAAACTCCTTTCGTCTGGCTCCATTCAATCGGATGCAAATGAAGCCTAAAGTGCCAGTGATGCCAGGGCAGGGGTTCCCACACTGCTCAGCACCACCTTCTGAGATAAGAGAGATGAACTAAAAAGGAATGCAGCCAGAATCCGTGGTTTCAGGTGAAGTTTAGCGATTTTTTTTCCCTCCTCAGATACCTCTGACGTGCGGATACAAAGCAGACCCCACAATCCGTAAGATTGTAAAGTAGGTATGTTTATTCACCGGTGGGCAGCAAGGTAGATCTTTCTTAAAACCTTGTGCACCGAGTGTCGCTGCTCGCCGAGGTTATATGCGGTAAAATGTTACATATACATAAGATTTCCCAATACGCCTATACATATGCATGACCTATCCCCGCTTCGTATTAAGATTAGTTCCAGGAAGTCATTTCCATAAACTCCTCCTAACTGCGCTTGCGCAGTACCTTCTGGTGGTCATGCTGGAGAATCTTTTTCTGTGACCGCTAGTAACCCTTGTTTGTGCGCAGACTCTGTTGTTCTCTGGTTCTTGCTCAATCTGGGGGGTCGGGTTTAGCCGGTTCCCGAGACCACTCTCTGGTTCTTATCAGCAACTCAAGACTTCATTTAGCAGCGCATTTAGTAAGTGATAAGTAATACAATGCTTTCCAAGATTTCTTTAATCCCTTTTTCACCTCACTTTCTCACCAAGGCCTGCACTTCCAAAGGTATAACCAGAGCCATTTTCCCAGATGATTTGTCACAGGTTTTCTTTTAACAGGTACTGCCCCAGTCGACTCCTCGTAGTTGCTGAGACAACAGAAGAGTGGCATATCTCGATGTCTGTCACAAGCTCCAAGGCTTTCACAAGATCGGGTTTCTTGAAGGCATCTTCTTTTGTCCATTGCTGTCGTGTTAGATTTTAAATTCTTCCTCAGTGTGAGATATGTCGGTCTGATTCGTGTTAAGAAAAAAACAATGTTGATGTCAGGAGGAAAGAGT
>NW_010203342.1:5289-8479 GCF_000695765.1 Mesitornis unicolor
TTATCTTGTGTGTCTTTACAAGAAAACCAGATGGGGAGGAAGTGAAACACAATGTAAATAGTTGCTTGAGAACTTTTTTCAGAAATCGATAACACCGGTCCTGCTGTTTTAAAAAAAACCAAAACAAAACCAAGAAGTAATTGAATCTGCGCAAGAAGATAAGGACGACCACCGACAGAAGATACTGCACAAGTGCAAATAGGAGGAAAACTAATTATAATATGAAGCGGGGATAGGTTATGCATATGTATAGGCGTACTGAGAAATTTAATTAATATGTATTAGTTAAAGAAATATAAACCCGGAAAAAGAATTGTACAGTGTGCGGAGGCGGAGCGCAGACTCCACTCGCACCCAGTGCTCTTTGCTTGCATTTACTCTTTTAATAAATTGCAACCTTTAATTACAAAATTCTATTTGAGATTGAATCATTTATCACACTCAGGATGCTGCCTCATCAGTTTGGTCAGCAGAACATCTCGGGAGCTGTGTCCCTGCCTTGCCCAGTGCTCTTCCCCAGTGAGGGCAGGTGGGGCAGCACCTGGGAAAACAACAGAAACTGGGAAAAACGTCTTGAGGAGGGTTAAGTCGAAAGAAACCATAAAGGTGTCATTACAGAGCCTTGCCAGAGATTTTAAACAATGTTTCAGATAAGGCACCCAGCTCCAGGGCTGCTGAGGAAGCAATGGGAAGGCAGGGAGGGTCTGCCCAGCCTGAAACAAAAGAGAGTCTCAGAGAAAGGGCAGGGCAAGGTGGATCCAGGAGTATGTCCCAGCCAAAAGAAGCCTACTGGAGAAAGAGAAAGATTATCTGGAAGCTGTACTCGCAGAGCCAGGGAAACTAATGGGCAAACATCCCAGGCAGCTTCTCCTTACACAACAGCGTAGTCACGCAAACTTCTCCAAGCTGTCTGCAGAGGGGTTAACTTGAGGAACAGAAACAGGCACCCACATCTGCTGCTTTCAGACAACTTATTCAGCTGCTATGTGACACTTTGTTTCAGAAAGCTGCACTTGTAGTCACTTTAATCCACTTCCCTCACCCTGCTCCAGGAGGGTCCAGCAGTGGTCAGATGCGCTGTCCTGGCTAGGAGTGGAGCCCAGGAGCATCTATCCCAGGAGGGTCTCTGCAAGAGGGGGATGTTGCAGAATTGCATCCCGGGAGAGCCAGAAGCCTGTTCAGCCATGGAGCTGGCTTAAGGGAAGATTCAGATGCAGCAGCACAGGCATCTCTCCTGAAACCAGAACCCAGAAGCCTGTGAGTCTTCACTTCTTCTCAAGTGCATTGAGGCATTTCACTGTTTTCCATCTCTGCCCTCACCCAGTATTTTCCCCTTGCATGCCAAGCTCCCAGGTTGTGCAAGCAGCTTCCTTTTGCTCATTAATTCACATCAAAAGCATGTTTTCCCAATAGATGTGTCAATTCCCTGCAGTGCTAAACCCTCACAAGTACCAGGATCATCGAAATTCACAGCAATCAGAATGACTGGTTTCAGTGGATTATCTTTGCAGCTCACCAAGGCAGGCTTTGAACACTTGGTAACACTCTGTCCCTCCCAAATATCTGATACACATCCTCTGTCTGCAGTACAGGCTGTACATGCCTAGGCCTAGTCGTCGGTGAGGTACCACATCAAAATCAGGTGAATATTTCAGGCTTATTTTTCATAGTTAAACATTTGTAATTTCTCTTTCTATGGTTTGGGACTCGTGGTGCAAAGAAAACAGTCTACAAATGACATATTCGAGCTATAGCTGAGGAACATTTCTGTTTGTCCAAAGACATAAATGCAGAAATGATGGTGCTGGGAATCACTGCACAGCCCCTGTTAAGTGCTTGTGAGAGCTTGGCCCAAGTTACCACCACCAAGTAATAGTCGTTTGTAATGACTCTACAAACCAATAGCAGCTGTTTCCAAAATAATGGGGATACCAATTTCCTTCCTTGGCCCCATCTTTCCCATATCCCATCCACAAGCAGGCTGTACTTGCAAAGGGAATGGGAAGCCACCAGTCAAAGTCTGAAAAAGGAAGCCTGTTGCTGGAACATCTGCTGCAAGAACACCTTTAGGGAAGGATAAAACCCGGTCCTGGAAAGCAGCTGACAATCCACTACTTACTGCTTCCTAATGCTGTTTTCTCCTCTCTTCTGTATGTACCTTTACAGCCTTTTTCCTTTTTCCTGCAGTTTTCTTCTCAGCCAAGGGACTTGTTGTTCCATTTCCCCCAGACCACCTCCAGCTCTGCAGCCACCAGTACTCCAGGCCACAAGCATGCTGGCTGCTCAGCCCACAGTTTGCTCTGAGAGGGAAGGAGGGTCACAGCTGCAGCCAACATGAGGACTGCAAATCCCCCATCCCTCTTGAATGCTGCCAGACAGAAAGCCCCTCTGAGCAGGAGCGATGCTATCGGATCACAGCAGAAGGGATGCTATCAGATCAGCTGTGCAGCTACACCTGTTCCTTTCTCTCCATCTTCCTCCTCTTTTTGGCCTTGCTCCCTGCTCCAGCTCACGGAGCAGCTCCTCTGTGGCAGCGCAGTATATCACAGCACCGGCCTGTGGGAGCAGGGGGAACCACAGCAAAAGGTCGTTCAAAACCGACACAAAACACCAACAGGGGGACTTGCCTGCACGGATTTTTCCTCTGCGCGCACACAGCAATAGCTGCTTGTTCAGTATCTGCTTGTGCCTGGGTGTCAGTGTACAAGAAGAGGGATGAGACAGAAGGCCCAGCTACAGCTCTTCCTCTGTAACTTAATTTGTCCAACCAGAGAAAAGCAGCCATACTACAGCATAAGCAATATATTACATGTGAGGCCAAGGCAGCAAATGGTCTGTTACATTTGCTCAGCTAGGCAGAAACAAAAGCCGGGCTTGGCCTATTTGCTGTACACAGCAAATCGGTGTTCAACAACTCTTTTTTTGGGAGGCTGAAGGAGAAAGGTTTTCCTTGACACTGCAACTTGCGCAAGTATTGCC
Organism: Mesitornis unicolor; assembly: GCF_000695765.1. Taxonomy (NCBI): domain Eukaryota; kingdom Metazoa; phylum Chordata; class Aves; order Mesitornithiformes; family Mesitornithidae; genus Mesitornis; species Mesitornis unicolor. The sequence continues at coordinate 8,269 of NW_010203342.1, forward strand.
AGCTCAGCAGAAATCACTTACTCCTGATGGATACGGTACCGCTGTTGGACTGCTGCGTTTAACAACCTGCCACACACAGAGGGTAAAGCCCTGAATAAATCACAACAAATGAAAATACTGTTAGCAGTTTCATAATTTAATGAAAAAGTACTTGTAAAAAGGGGACATCTGAAAAAGACCGAGTCCATCTTGGAAAATTGAATATATATAT
>NW_010203343.1:0-13848 GCF_000695765.1 Mesitornis unicolor
CCCCCCATCCGGGAGGTGCTGCGGCGGGCGGGGGTGGCCCCCGAGGAGGTGTCGGAGGTCATCCTGGGGCAGGTCCTCACCGCAGGTACGGAGGCAGGGGGGGCGGAGAGCATCCGGCTGGTGCTGGGCGAGCACTTCCTCCCCAGGGCCACGTTCCCCCATAGGGGCCCGCTGAGGTTTCACGCCTCAGGATGTGGCTCCTTGCCATGGAGAGGATGGTTGCTGCCATAGGGCTTGAGTGGCCGCGTTGACATCCACTCTGGATGACCAGCGGTTTTGGAAAGCATATGCTGGGGGGGATAGTTTCGGTTTTAAATCTCCAAAGTAGCTAACAGTTGAATGTGTGAGCTTCTTGTCTTTGTTACAGCATCCCTTCTCTCACGTTGGTTGTCTCCTCTCATAAACTTAACATCATAAGTAATAACTGAGGTTTTAAGGGGAAGGCCTGCATTTCTGTTTATCCGCAAGACCAACCTGTGAGGTCTGTGATGCCACTTGCTTGGAGACAACTATTTTGATTTAACGGAAAATGCAGCTGATAAGGAATTGTTTGTTTTGAACCGTCCCCTGCTTTTTCCAGGGTAATGTTTCATCAGCAGAGTCAAAGGGCAGGTTTGTATTTTAAAGATGGAGGAAGAAAATTAAGCACATAGATATTGTTGTCTTACTTAATGCTGATCCAGATTCCTGTATATTTTTAGCTTTCTGAATGATGTGCTCTCCTTACCCATTTCTTTGCATACAAAGAACTGCCATTACTTTGGCCTGGGGAGGTGCAGATGAAGAATGTTTTCTTTGAATATAGCGCTTCTTATTCTCTCCATCAGGATTACAGCAAAGAATGGAAGCTTTTGGGACTGTCCTTGTATAATTGTGCTTTTGGTTTCCATAGGAGTGATGTACTGAAGATGTCAAAAAGAAACCCTTCAGGGAGTAGCAATTTAAATGAGCTCTTATCTTGCACAAGTACAACAGGCTAGTGCTGATTTGATGATTCACCTGACCTGCCTTCAAAAGCAGAGTTGCAGATATAGAACTATTGGTAGCAAGTCCCTGGTCTTACAGGTATTTTATTGATCAACGATATGAGAGAGGTATCTGAGCTCCTGTTTACCGATTACTGCTGAGGACTTCTCTACCAACTGAGAATAGAAGCAAGCTCTAAACCTCAGTGGAATCAGGGAACCTGCTGTGAAAAGTGACAAGGCTAACATTAATTTTTTAGGAACGAAGGACAAATGCTGCCTGTTCCTGCAGGTGCTGGCCAGAACCCTGTCCGGCAGGCGAGTGTTGCTGCGGGAATCCCTTACTCTGTGCCCGCCTGGAGCTGCCAGATGATCTGTGGGTCTGGATTGAAAGCGGTGTGCCTCGGTGCTCAGTCCATACTGACGGGAGACTCCAGCATCGTGGTGGCAGGAGGCATGGAGAGTATGAGCAAGGTAAAGCAAGCGTCTGCCCATGCCTTGCGCTGCCTTGCTGGAAGCAAACAGCAGTCAGTTGTGTTGAAACCCTTCGTTTCAAGGCTGATGCTCTGGAGGCAGATTGAAAGAGTAGCTTCGGTTTCTGCACTCAGGAATGAATTTGGACAAGAAACAATTGACTTCAGTAGCTTTTCTTCTTCAAAAAAAACCAACAAACTTGATACTGTAGCAACTCAAAAGATGCCATGCAAATGTGCACTGCATTTAAAAACATCTAGCCCTGTTGCTTGTGACAGCTGGCAATACACAGATTTTTTTGCATTGCAAGAAGCCTAAAAAAGAATAACTGGAAACATTACTGTTCATGAAGCGATTTGAGCTTGGGCAGGAAGTGAAGCACTTTTATTTCAAGGTGTTTTTCCCAGGGCTATATTGAGGAGTGGTGCTGGTGATTCGATGCTTAAGAAGGGGGTGAAGCTGCTTCTTCCAGGGCTTGCTCACTGCCCATGCTGGGAGTGGTGTTGGCTTTCACTGGCAGCGGAGTGCAGTTGGGAACAACCCAGAGCAGACTGGTAGGATGGGGGACCCAGGGCCGTATGGCCCCAGGGGCGATTGATTTGATCTGTGGAGAGAAAACACTGCTTGGTGATCTGGTCTGGGTCTGTCTCTTCAGCTGTTTGGCTGTAATGTGGAGATAAAAACCATCCAACTCCTTCTGAAATACCTTCTTGCAGGCTCCTCATGTCATTCACATGCGAGCTGGGGTGAAAATGGGAGAGGCTTCCTTGCAGGACACTATAATCCTCGATGGCCTTACGGATGCTTTTTATCAGTATCATATGGGTATAACAGGTAAGTGGTGACCGTCCTGAAAATGAAATGGTTAACTGGGAAGGGGGAAAGAATTCACAGATAGGAAATTTCAGAAATCTGAAGTTTCAAATAACGTGTTTCAAGCTGTCCTTAAGTTGTAGTTGTGAAAACAAAATAAATCCTTAATACTGAATGACATTGAAGGCATTTTCTGCTTTGTTTGGAAAGCTACTGTTTGCTGGGGGTTTTTTGTTTGGTTGGGTTTTTTGTGTCTGAGCTAATCACACTGCATCTCTTTTGGGTCTGAGCAATTTAGTTTAACTTCACGAAAAACAAAATAATCCCTGTATGTAACTGGAGCATTCAGCAGCACAGATTTACAGTGAGGAGGGAAATTATGTAAAGCGTACTGTGGATACGCGTGGTTCTGCAACTTCAGGTTACTGCACTCTGGATGGGATAGTCAGCTGCTTTTTCAGACCTGGCTTATGAAACAGGATAATTTCAGAACTGTCCTCTCCTCTGAAGTAGCTGTAGAGAGATCTGAGTGTAATAATCCAGAGAAGCAATAAACTACAAAAGCTTGTTTGCATTTGGTGTAACATCTGGGGTCAGATCCCACACAGAAATTTTCACCTTTACAAGAAAATACAGTTGACGATCATGAGCAAACGAAATGAGGAAATAGGAATGAAAAGTGTTCAACAAGCTTAGCTGCTTGCTGCAGCAAACATTAACGAGTGCCTTTGTGCTTACAGTTTTACAACTTAAAATTTTAGCATTTTCTGATGGCAATTTGAATTTTGTTCCTATTTTAGCTGAAAATGTGGCCAACCAGTGGCAAGTCAGCAGAGGGGAACAAGACCAACTTGCTCTGCAGTCGCAAAACAGGGCAGAGGCAGCACAGAAAGCTGGCTATTTTACAAAAGAAATTGTTCCTGTTCTTGTCCCTTCTAAAAAAGGTAGGTGTGAATGGATAGTGAGAGCTGATTTTAAAGAAATACTTTGTTTTCTACTATGTCTGCTATAATCATTGGATGGTTTCCCACTTACACAGCCTTTTCTGTAAACTGTTCTGTAAGCAATTAGGCTGTTGCTCTCTTTTTCAAATTTCAGTGGTTATTTTTTTAAATAAGAGAGAAGCAATGCAAATGTGGAATATCTCACTGTAGGTATTCTCTGCAAATGCTACTCCTATGTCTTATTGGAGATGTAATTACTACCCAGGCAAACCGCTGATCTAACGTAGGCTCGGATATGGTGCCAAAATCAGTATTTTTCATTTTATTAGACTCTGCACCAAACTTAAAACAGTCCTGTTTCTCTGGCAAACCTTGCCCACCTAGTAGAATACACAGTGATAATAATTAGGGTTACGAGTTAATTAACCAGGTCAGGTTACATATATTAGGTCTGCTTCTCTTTAGGTCTGTCAAAGGTATAAACAGACCTTTTATGGAGCTTGAGCCAAAGGTCTGTTTCTAGAGCAGGTGAATTCTGCCAGCTCCTTGTGAGGTGGGTGGAAAACCTAAATTTTCCAAACAGAAATCAAGAATCAGTTGTTCAACATTTGCATTGAATAGACCCTATGGGAAAAGTTCTGGCATTAGGCTGGTTACAAACTAATGAAGGGCTTTCCTGATACCAGTTTAGATGATAATATTTTCCAATGAGATTCCTACAAGTATCATGTGGAAGACAGCCTTCTGCTTGGAAGAGAAGCTCTTGGCTTAGGAACAGCAAGATCTGCTTTTTCACAACTAGACAGTATTTTAGTTGATAGTGTTTGTCTCAGAAAACCCAGCTGTTTTCTAGCTATGTCCTGCTAGAAGCAGCTGGAGGGCAAGAGCAATCTGTTAAACTGCGCTGAGCTGCCTGTAACACCTTATTTTGCAGGTCCTATAGAAGTTAAAATAGATGAACACCCTCGACATGGGAGCAACTTGGAAATGATGGGCAAGCTAAAGCCCTGTTTCCTGACAGATGGAACTGGGACAGTAACAGCAGCTAATGCTTCAGGTTGGTCAATCTGGCTGGAACTGAAATGGAAAAGAGCAGTAGCTGCTTGTGGCTCTGCGAGGGGTTAGGCTGCCGTGTGGTCACTGCTGAATGTTATCTTGCAGGATATGGCAATGTGTTTGACAATATAGGTAGAACTCAAATATAACTGCGATGGAGGATGTCTTTACAGAGGAGTTCTCTTTTGTTTGCTTGCTTTCTATAAAGCAGTGCAAGTGTTTGGACAATAACAGCAATATTTGATAGGCTGGAACAACTGTAAACTACATCCTCTCTTTTAAAACTACCTGTCTAGTGGTTTCTAATACTGCAGGTCTGGACAGGGTAAAACTTCACAATTCATGTTTGAAAATGTTACTCCTGCGGGACTAAGCTTTGAAACTTCTTCCTTGGTTCCTTATGCTACCTCTTCCAAAGTCTGCCTAATAAATCTGATGCGCTCCTTTTTCGGATTGTGCCTCAACTCTTATACCTGCTGCCTTCCAAATAGAAATCACAATGGTGTCACATTTACAGCAGTATAGATAAGTTGCCCATTTTAAGTGTTTGTGTCTGAGGTCAGACTTGGCTGATCTGAACAATACTGACCTAAACCAGTAGGTTTGCAGTTTTTGTTTTGTCTAGATTGTGAATATGCAAATAGGAAAAGGTGTTACAGTAAAAGCTGTAAAACTCAGCAAATACATACAAGTTGGTTGTCTTTCCACAGGTATGAATGATGGAGCTGCAGCTGTAATTCTAATGAAGAAGTCAGAAGCTGCTAGGAGAGGTCTTATGCCTTTGGCTCGGATTGTGTCTTGGGCTCAGACAGGTATAGATCCATCTATAATGGGAGTAGGGCCCATTTCAGCAATAAAGAAAGCTGTAAGTAATTATCTATCTATCTATCTATCTAGTATTTTAAAACTCTTGCTTGTAATCACTTTACATATTCTGGCTGTGTCTTGTTTTTTCTATATTCTCTGGAAAATGGAGTAGGAAAAAAAACTTACGTGAAAACAAGACTTTAAATAGCAGAGAGTATTTAAGATTAAGACTTCTAGCACTACTGGGCTAGTGCTTATTTGTTGGGAAAAAAAAATAATGTAGAGGTGTATTGAATGGAGTTCAGAGCATAAACTAGCTGGGATTGTGAAAGGTCATCTGGACGATGTAGAAGGCTAAAGATAAATTTTATGGATGTGTATACTAAACCTAATTTAGAGATGATTTGTTCTTGCCATGATATGGTTCTGATGCTGTCTGGCCAGGTTAATTTTTAAATTGCTGCCTGGTTATATTTGCACAACACAGAGAGAAGGGCCAGTGAGTGCAACTGTATTGGGAAACTGCTGCTTGCTAATACAGACATAGCCCATGACAACCCCACCTGCTTATTTGTTAAAACTCCTGTACAGCTGATAATAGAATTGCCTTAGTATTCCTTCTTAGCTTTATGTATACTGTGTAAAGGCCTTATTTTGTTAATCTCTGAAATGTCCTGACAACATAGAAGCTTAACTTGAAGTGTCCCAAGCTCGGTGGCTTTTAATAGGAAAATCAGAACTGCAATGCTGAAGCTTTTTCTTACTAGATCTCACACTGTTCTTTTAAATCAAGGATGCTATAAATGTACACATAATACACACTTTTAGTTTAAATTGTAGAACAGACAAGCTGTATTTAACAGTACCTATAATTTATAGGTACTCTGAAAAGGGGCATGCTACTTCTTAATGTAAACTTTGTAATGTGTGTTACCAAACACTTCACATCCATCATGTATTATGTTTCTCTTCATTCACGGTACCACTTTATAGTGAGAGAATGACTAGGCCTTGCATTTTAGTATTGCAACAACATAGTAAATCTTAAAGATGAGACTTCCCTCAGAAGGTGAATGGTTTCCCTGCTGTCTTGGTAATATCTAGTAGAAAGAGGCCCTTCTCGACTGTAGTCCTGGAGATGCACCAGCCTGGGTTGCTGGTTGTGAAACATCACTGCTGCAGATGGTTCTGCTGATAAAGCATTGCTGTTAGGAACAAAGTGAATGGAAGTAAAAATATAAATACCTGAAACATGCATAAGCCTGTACCTAAGTAGACAGTTGCACCACAGGAGTTTCTCAAGTGCAATCATGAGTGAAACCATCTTCCAAAATAGCCACCTGTGAAAAGCTTCAAGTGCCAACTTTTAACTTAAAGGCAGGAGAGACTGGATGAATTACACTTGGCAACCATCACTAATGGTAATTTCACTATTTCCTGTGTAAAAATCTGTATTAAGCAGAGAATCTGAATGGAATCAGATTTATGTCCTGAAAAACTTGCTTTTAATCTGTTAAAACCTATTTTTGAATATAGCGCTTGTTCTATTAGGGCACTGCATAGTTTGAGTCCCACAGTTGCACCACCACCACTAGGTGTATAAAATTGGTCAAGACTTTTCAAGAGCATCGAGCACGTTACAGCACATTGTACTGACTTTTGCTGACACTGAGATTTTGTCTGTTGTTTTCAAGAATTCTGTCATTAACCCTGGCTATAAAAATTAGTTTCCTTCAGACAGGAAATGGCTTCTAGAAATGGCTTCAAATCACCCAATTTAAGTCTTATGGAAAGCTTCCTCCAGTGCTGAGGAAAACCTAAAAGATAATAAGGCCTCTGTTTATTTTGTTTTCTCAGATTGACAAAGCTGGCTGGACTCTGGAACAAGTTGACCTGTTTGAAATTAATGAAGCCTTTGCATCACTGTCTCTTGCAATAGCGAAAGAACTGAAAGTAAATCTAGAAAAGGTAATGAATATACTTAAGGCCATAGGTTTGCCTCCTCCTGCAATTCAAATTCTGTTCTGTGCACCTGGGTTGTATTCCAGCAAGAGGCGAGAACAGTCCTCTTGCAAGCACTTTGCCATATGCAGTAAGGATGGGAACCACACTAGGCATTTGGTTCTGCTGCTCTGCTGGAGCCTTGCTTTGCTAGCAGGCACAGTATTTCCTAGCTGAACAGGCTACAGTTTTATTGGAGTGGATTTGAGCATACTTGTAATTAACTTCAGAATTTGAACTTGCTGCTGGAAGTGTATTTGCCACTGTATTCTTCCAGAGATGGCAAAAAGCACAGTTATTATTCTCCCCTTTCTAAATTAATCTATCACCTTAATTGTCCTCTGAGAGTAAAGATGGGCCCATTTCAGAAGAAGCACCAATTGTAACAGCTGTTGCATCCACGTTCAACTTTTTTAAAGGGTGGTAACAGTTTCAGGCTAAGAGTCCAGGACTATATCCAGTGAAGCTGGTTAAATAATTTCCTAACTTGACCTTCCTGTACTGGCTTTTTCTTTTTTTTTAGATTAATGTCCAAGGTGGAGCTATTGCTCTCGGCCACCCTCTTGGCGCCTCTGGTTGTCGCATCCTTGTTACTCTTCTACATGCTCTGGAACGAACAGGTGGAAAACGGGGTGTTGCTGCTCTCTGTATAGGAGGAGGAATGGGAATAGCCATGTGCGTCGAGAGATGAGTGTGAATGAACTAAGAGCTAGTGCTATATAGCTTTGAAACAGTTCACTAATAAACTTCTAGTCATGGAGCTTACGTGTGTTTGTCTTGCCTAAAATGAACTAAGTTTCTCTATCAGTTTTTGCCACTCAAAACAGTGACAACAGGAGCAACTGTAGACACTAGGTGTTAACACACCTTAAGCTACAGCTTAAGTTCTCAATGCAAGGACCAACCCCACTTCCAGAAATTAATTTGTTCACATGAAAATAGCAGCAGCATTCAACCACTTGTTTTATTAACATTTTAGTTTCAAGAGTGGGAAATGTGAGTTAGACAAACATAAATAAACCCTAAATTATTCTTCAAGTGCTCCAGAGTGAACTGCATCCTCATAGCACCCTCTCTCTTCTTTCGTTTCCGGGTGCAATTTAATAAGATCATCAATTCGAAGAATAGTAATTGCAGCTTCTGTTGCAAACTTTAGGCTCTTAGTTTTGACCATGGTTGGTTCAAAGACACCAGCTTGCTTGTTATCACGAGGTTTTCCATTGATCAAGTCAAGACCAATCCTGAAAAGAAGAAATATTGTCAGAGAGGTAGAAAAAGTAAAAATGGAGTTGGGAGTATGCTATTTAACTACTACGTTGCAGTCACACATATGTAGGACTGCAGGGCAGAGGGAGAAAAGGTCAATGATTACCTGCACCCTTTTTAACCTGCAAATCATGGTTCAGTAAACAGGCAGAACATTTGTCTATCTACATCACCAACCCACTTAACTTGCAATAGGCTTCCTACATAGAGATACTTGCCATTTCAGATTCTTTCGATCTGGGTTAACTTGAGCCTCATTGTGGAATGCTCTCAATTTTGCGACGAGATCTGTTGCATCTTGAGCAGCATTGACTGCCAGTGTATTTGGAATTATTAAGAGGGATCTTGCAAATGCTGCTATTGCAAGTTGTTCACGTGATCCCTAGAAAGAAGAAAGTTTTTAAACCAATTGCTGCAATAGAAGTGGGAAAAATACAGCCATTATCAAGATTGTCAATAGGAGGTAGGGGTTTCCACATGCAAAACCTGTTTTTTAAGCCAAAGAACGATATAGTCTAATTATCAGAGAAAAAATAACTCATATCCTCCATTTTAAAGAAGCATCTTAAATTCTGTAAGATTATTAGATTTTCATGAACAATAGAACAGACTTCTATTAGAAAATAATTAATACCTGAAAATTCACGTTGTCATAGTAACACAAGCACACCGTTACTTCTCTGTGCGAGACTTACCATGCTGGTTGCATAATTTTCAAGATAAATTGAAAGCGCTGCCTCTACAGCACCACCACCTGGGACAACAGACTTGGATTCCAACACTCGTTTAACAACACAGAGAGCATCGTGTATAGATCGTTCCATTTCATCGCACATGAAGTCATTGGCTCCTCGTAAGATAATTGATGCTGAAGTACGAGCTTTTGTACTAGGGGAAAAAAAGAAGCAGAAGTCAGCTGTGTTGACAAGAATATAAATTAAAAACTATTCTTGCAGTAATTTTTGTTCTAAAGCAAAGTTTAGTTGAGCCAGATTCTTTCTAGTTTAAAAGAAAATCTTAACATTGTTATGCACCCTTGCAGGATAGGTACATTGTAACTTAGTAACACACTATTTCAGTTCTAATATGCAAAAAATGAGTTCGAGTTTTAGAGAAAGCTACCTGACAAAAGTATGACAGACAAGATAAGAAAATATCAATAAGGGGAAAATATAATTAGGTATTAAGTTTTTTTTCGTATAGCCATCAAGTGAGATAGTGACTGCCAACATTATTACAATATAAGCAGTCACCTAACTGCCACATGAATGCCACAATCAGAATATTTTATTCACAGACAAATTAGGTTATGGGAAGCTGAAGACTGAAAAGAGACATTAAAGCAGTGGAAAAGTTAATATCCAAGGTATATTCTTGTTAAACAAGCTGATACTTAAGTCTTCAGATACCAGACATCAGTGGCATACAAAAAACCTAAAGGGAAAAATACCAGGTATGTGGTATTTTAGTATGTTCATAACTGTTCTTACTCACAAAAAACAAAAACGTAAAAAATACCCTTTTAATATGGTCCATTTCATACTACCAAGCAGATAACTGATTCAGTGAAACCAGCACAAGTAAACCCTGTCTTCCACTATAAATGGTAACATGTAGCTTGCATCTCTTTACTCAGCTGAAATTGCTCACATGGTACCTATTTCACTTCACTGTCTGTAAAGGGAAGCCAGTGTGACTATACTGCTAAAAACCAGCTAAAGGAACATCATACGAATGCTGTAGTAACGTCTCTAGCAATTTAATAGAGTTTGATTAAAAATTTCAGAAAAATATATTTATAAACAAAATTTTAAGTAAAGTCTATCTAGCGATCCGATTGTCTAGCCCCAGCACAAGGGATTACATACTGATACTTTCACCTGATTTGCAATGGACATCTATACTCTTTCTCATGTGTGTAACTACTCATCAGATAGCATGGAGGTAAATAAATGGGATTTTATCGCAAACTTAGTATAAAGCGTACACAAAATGAAGCATTTCAAAAAGGATCCTTACTTCTTGATTAAAATCAGCTCATCATCACAGATTCTCTCTTGAATCACCTCTTCTGCCTGTCCCAGCATTAATGCCTCAAAACTCTCCTCACCTTCAAGGTTTGCAAGGGTTGAACATATGGTTGCTTTAACAAACAACAAACAAACAAACACATTCAATTTCAGCACATCCTTTGCCAACTTCCCAGCTCAGGCATATAGAAAGGTAACAGGAATAAAAGCAGCATAAGTAGATTTTTCCTAAATTCAACAGCACTTCTAATTCTTTGGTAGCAATTCAATATTCTGCAGTTCATAATCAATACTGCCCTCTTCACTAAACTTTGACAGCACTTACTTTCCCACAGCGACTACAAGTTCCTGTGATTTACCATAATGAAAATGCAGTTCCACATTAAAAAGCCATATTTTGAATATTGGTTACTAATACCCTAACAACAGGTTTTACTTGAAAACAAACAAAAAAGCACAACAAAACAAGACAGATACCTCCAGATGCCTTAGCAATCCGCTTAAGGTCCTTCTTTACAACTCTTCGTACTGCCATAGCACCAGCATCAACAAAGTACTTCAGACACATATCATCAATGCCTCCAGTGGTGAGAATAACATTGGCACCAGTGGCCAAAATCTTCTGGATCCTTTCTTTGGTAATATCTGATTCCCTGGAAGGATAAAGTCAAAGTTATAAAAACAAAGCTTAAAAGTCTGCAATCATATTCTATTAAGCCACTTCCTGAAATCCTAATGCAAAGCTCTACAAAGACAAAAAAAACATTGCACAAACATACTTAGATTTCTCAAAAAGTACTTAATATTAGTTCTGCCCCCACAAGTGAAGACTTTTACTATTAATATTTGGTGTCACTGGTAAGTGTTAATATTCAGATCATTTTTACCCCTTGTGTTCATCCAAAACCACATCAAGCCACCTCAACCAAAGACAACATAGCAACCCTGTGAAAACCCACTGGTGTAGTTACTCAAGTTTCCACACACCTCTGTCTTATCTGGTCCAGCTTTTCAGGATCCGAGATAACAACCTGAACACCAAGCTTCATTTTTGCTTTCTGGAGGCTGAAGTCAAGGCATGCAATCTTCGCATTAACTATTCTCTTGGTCATACCTGACAAGAGAAAACAAGAAAAACGTTTTTGTCAGATGAAGTTAACAGAACAGCAAGTTAGCATTAGAGATTAAAACTAATGCTACTTTCACTTTTCAGATTTCTGTTCAGTTTGCTTCTCTGTCTCCAGTTCCACCCTAGTACACAAAAATGCTAACAAAAACTTTCAAAGAGAGAAATTTCTTTAAAAAAAATCTCTACTATAACCTGTTAGCTTTTTACTGGTCCCATCCCCAAAATGAGAATGACTACAAAAAGCTCAGCTGTCAGTCTCACATCTTTTAGGTTACCTCATCACAACACAGCTCCGCTAAATATAACGGTTCCCTACAAACCAGACACTGGCCCCTCACAAGGGAAGTGCTTATGTTCCAGAAGATCACAGCATTACAGTGCTGATCCCGAGCTACGGAAACTACAGTAACCTAACCAATGCTTTGTGGATCACTACTAGCTGGCAGACCCTAGCCTAGAAACCATGGTGAAGTGGTAAGGCTTTTTTGCATTCTTGCTTAATTGTTCTGGAGCTGAGAACCCACAATTTGCAACTAATGCAGTCAGTGTGAAGATCCATGCAGAAAGACCGAGAGGACTGAGTTCACACAAAACCATTAAGACACATAGCATGCTCTTACCCTGTGAGCCCACCACGCAGTTCAGAGCGTAACCGTTCACAAGTATGCTCTCTTTTTGGCTGCGGCCATGTGCCTTCAAAACATTAACCGAGTTGATTGGATATCGAGCCTGACCCTTTTGGTCTGTATATTTAACTGCCAGTGCAGCATCCACCACCATATTAGCAAAGAAATCACCATCGCTACAATGCTGTTAAGGTTAAAACTGGAGAAGAAAACTAGCATTATGCTTAAGAAAAAAAACAAGTCTGACAGTGCCCAAACTAAAGTGACAAAAGCTGTTTCCAAAAAGGACTCCAGAGAGGCAGTGAAGTGCTATTTTTCTTTACCATTCCCTTAAAGGAATGAGTAAAGAAAAATGCACCTTTTGTTCCATAACAAAAAGCCTATCCTGTGGTCACTGCATTCCCTTGCTAGCACAAAGGCTAAAAATCCAGGGTTTTCTACAACTATGAAGTAAAATGAAACCTTCTTTCCTCCAGTTTCACTCCCCAGATACTTGACTTCTGTAACACATTCTTTCATTTACACAATTCCTTACGTAGTTTCACTAACTAAAGAAACAATACACTGTTCAAGCTACTATTTAAATAAAATGGAAGAGTCCGAACATGTCTTCTTATGCCAGATAGTAATATTTGCAAAACTCACACCCCTGTTATAAAAACGACAGCTTGAACACTGTACCCCATTAAGAAATGCTGCAAAGGAAACGAGCTTAGCTACTCAAGCTCTCCAACCAATCACTCTCACTTAAATACCTTCATGAAGTTAAAGGATACATTCCTATAATTTTAGAGGACATTGATGTTTTAGCAGCATTAATTAGGCAATCTCTGCCCAATTCATCTGTGTTAATAATAAGATTTTCATTGATGTAGCGAACTGCTTCCCTGTAGAATAAAGACAAATACTCGTAAAGAATTCTACGTGCACAAAGACAAAAATCTTACATGTTTTTAGGCCTTTTAAATTTTACTTTAAAGAACACAGGGATGAAATAAACTCATCTTTTAGGACTCCTTTTTGTGAGAATACAGAAATTAAAAATAAACACCACCAACCTTCACCCCCAAACCAGCAAAAAAACTCCAATACACCCCCAAACCAGCAAATCCACTTTGCACCAAGAGGTCTGTGTTAACAGCCACAAATATGGAAATAAACAAAAAGCATGTAATTATTGTACCTTAAAAAATGCAACTTCAAATGTATTAGGTTCTTACTTGCAAGCAAGTTGGTATCCACCAATAATGGAGGTAGGGTGAATCTTCTGCTTCACTAGCTCATCTGCGTTTTTTAGAAGTTCTGCAGCAATAATTACCTGTTTCAAATACATACACTAAATACATGTAGTCCATACAAGCAAAATAACTACCCATAGCCACTAAGTGGAAAGCAGAATCACAAATAGTTGTCTAATGTCTACTCAGTGGAAGCAAATACTTGCAACCTGGAATTATAGTTTCTGACATCAGGTAAAAACCACCTGATTCCACCCCTTTCTTTCCCCCAAGTTGTCAAAAATCTCAGGCAAGTTTTTAACATGCAGCATCCCTATTAATCCTAACACTTTAATTTCTCATGGTTGTTAAAAATTAAGAACTTTAATCCAGAATCTATCCTCAACCTTGAAGGAAAAAAATAAAAACCCAAACAAAAAACTGCAGTAAGCAAATTCCATTCCAGAGCAGGAGCTTCATGTGGAAACTAGCATCACAGAATCACAGAATGTTAGGGATT
>NW_010203344.1:0-3875 GCF_000695765.1 Mesitornis unicolor
CGCTCAGGAGCTCTTCGCCTCGGTAACTGCCTTCAGTCCTGCTAAGTTCATGACCAAATGCCCACTTACTGCAAGCGTGGGGGGAAGTATCATGCCAGTTTTGATCTTCCAAAACTATAAAGCCTGACCTTTCTAGCTAGCCAGACTTCAGTGCTGGTGGCTGGGAAAGACCTAAGTAGGTCTAGCCCTTCCCTTCCCTAAATGTGGATTTTCTCCACATGCACAAAGGAACGGTGCTGTGTCAGTCCTGAGCTATCCCTGCCATAAGGAGGCAACCATGCTGGAGCACACCCTACCACTCATCCTGCTGCCACCTCTCACCCTTCCCGAGGGTCAGAGTGGGCAGAAGGCAGGAGTCACCACACCTTCTTTCTCAAAGTTACAAGAATGGCATGCACGACTGTGGTGAGTTAACCATGGCTAGCTACCAGCTGCCCACCAAGCTGCACTATCACTTCTCCATCAATGGGATGGAGGTAGGGAATTAAAATATTATAGAAAAGCTCATGGGTCGAGACAGGGATGGGGAGATCTCTTACTGTCATGGGCAAAACAGCCTCAGCTTGGGAAAATTAATTTTAACTATTGCAAATTAATAACAGAGTAGGATGGTGAGAAATAAGAACAAAACTAAAAACACCTTCCCCCTACACCTCCCATCTTCCCAGACTCAACTTCACTTCCAGCTCCTTTACCTCCTCCACCCAAGTGGTGCAGGGCAATGGGGAAGGGAGGTCGCAGTCAGTTCATTACACTTTGTCTCTGCAGCTCCTTCCTTCTCCTGGTATCCCCCTGCTCCAGCGTGGGGTCCCTCCCACAGGATACAGGCCTTTACAAACTGTTACACTGTGGGTCCCTTCTACAGGGTACAGTTGTTCAGGAATGGGCTGCTCCACTGTGGGCTTCTCTCCATGGATCTGCAGCTTCTGCTAGGAGCTCGCTCCAGTGTGGACTCTCTACGGGATCATATCTTCCTTCAGGGCATGTCCACTTGCTCTGGCATGGGATCCTCCATGGGCTGCAGGTGGATATCTGCTCCACCGTGGACCTTCATGGGCTGCAGAGGACAACCTGTGTCACTATGGTCTTCAGCATAGGCTGCACGGGAATCTCTGCTCTGGTGCCTGAAGCATCTCTTCTCCCTCATTTTTCACTGACCTTGATGTCTTCAGGGCTGTTTCTCTCACATTGCTCTCACTTCTCTCTCACAGCTGCTGCTGTGCAGTGTTTTTTACCTTTAAGTATGTTATCCCAGAGGCACCACCAACATCACTGATGGGCTCAGCTTTGGTCAGTGGCAGTTCCATCTTGGAGCCAGCTGCAATTGACTGTGTGTGACAGGAAGCTTCTGGTGTCTTCTCACAGAAGCTACCTCTCTACCTTCCTGCTACCAAAACCTTGCCAGATAAACCCAATACAACAATCCTGCAGGAATCTCACCAGAAGTCAAAGTGCACCGTGTTTACCATGTCCATCTTATCCCTTAGGCTACAGACACTTTGCAAAACAGAACAAACAAAAAGCCCTCACTGAGTCACACACAGACTCAAGTTATGCCCATATTGCCTGCCTTCCTCTTAACACTCTTGAAGCTCTTACAAATAATTTAATAAATTGTTTCAATATTTTTCCAGGGGTTTATGTGAGCCTTACCAAACTACAATCTATGGACTCAAATCACCCTCCACCCTTTTTCACTCACCTGTATTTTGCCTTTTTCTAGACTGTTGGAACCTCACATGCCTGTAGTCACTTCTCAAGGATAACAGCTGAAGACTCAGGTTTTGCTTCTGAGAGTTTCCTTCTTCAGTGTTCTGGGGTGACCATCACCAACTCACCACCAACATCAGCACTCTGACTTACCTATATATTCTCACATCTGCTCTAATTGGGCCTTTAATATTCTATTAACCTCTTACAAAGACCCCAGCTTTCTCTACATAATGTGCTATTTGCTTTTTTTTCCTGCTAAGGGACTTAACTTTTTCTTGTTCATCCTCTTCCCTCTAGCATATTTCTTAAATCTCTTCCTTAGTAAATTTAATCAACGATGGACCTTCAGCTTTCTCCCTTCTCAGAGCTACTGCTGTGTCCTCTGTTCTGTGTTGCTATTCCTGCTTTTTGTGCAATTCCATTTTTTACCTTCCTATCATTTGACAGCTCCTGATGCAGATATTGATATGTACAGGAACTTCAACAGGATGTTTAGAATGTCACAGAAACCACTCTCAGTGACAGTGATCACAGACCAGCCTGGTAACTAATGACAAACATACGCAAGCAAGTCCATGTACAGTTAATTACATTTCTGAGAAAGTGTCACCACTACTCAATGCTTCAGATGAAGGAGCTCTTTTTCTGTAGTTAGGAAAGTGAAATTCTGTTTTCCAAGAGAAGATTCCAGGTCTTCTAGTCCATGAACATCTTTTTTTCTTTTCTTGAAGCTCCCTATACCAGCC
Source organism: Mesitornis unicolor (assembly GCF_000695765.1). NCBI lineage: Eukaryota > Metazoa > Chordata > Aves > Mesitornithiformes > Mesitornithidae > Mesitornis > Mesitornis unicolor. Next base: position 2,460 of record NW_010203344.1, read on the forward strand.
ACTGATGAAGCCACTGTTTGATCAGTATGTTAGAGAAAGATTGCAGTTTCCAATGACTGCAATTTCCATTTTTAAAGGACTGAAGCTTTTTATCTGTCAGAGCTGCTCTGTAATCCAGGACAATTATTCTAATCTAATCTACACCAGTTTGTACTACTGTACATAAACAATTCAGCACAATGGTGTATTACAGATTTAGAAATAAATTAATTTTTTCATGTTCTCCCCATCATACTGAAACTTCAAGCACAGCATACTCCAATGACATATCTGACGACTGGCATTTCCAACATTTATTAGCATGTAAAATAGAATCACAGTCAAGCACTACTTGCAACATAGTCTGTACAGAATTTATGGATTCATGATTTACTTTTTAAACATAGTAAAACAGAATTTCTTGTGTACTTTCAGAGAGAGGCTTGGAATAAAAAGTGCGGTCAGTTATGCCCACACACTCATTTATGCCCTTATAAGCACTAGTTGGGTTACAGTCATATAATTAGCTGTTGGTGTAAACAAATAGCTAGTTGCCCACTCTACACAGCAAATGTCCTCCAGAATCATGGGCTTCAGAATCCACATCAGCCACAGTCTGACACCACCAGACCAGTGAAAAGAGCTCCGATGCGCAAGCATGGAGAAAGACTTTGACAAAGACCTCCACAAATCTCCATGAGGCTGTTGTCAGACAAGCAGGTTCTTCCAGCAGGCTGAGTAGCCATGCTATCCAACACTCCATGTCCCACAGAGAGACAATCAAGCATTGCATTCACAGGCAGAGCATTTTCCTCTGAATAAGAACCAGACTGCAAAAGGTATCATGTATTCCTGCCACGCCCTCCCATGATCTGTTTTATTGATGTTTTAAGAGAAAATACCCTTAATGAGTTCTTATGTGCTGTCAGCTACTGAAGTAAAACTCTGCAAACTTCGTGAGCTTTACATACGTCAAAACGCTGCTTCTGAGCTGGGGTTTTGTGAGTCTGAATTATCAAAACTCATCCAAAATTAAACAAAAATTCTTCTTGAAGATTTACCAGAGTACGTACAGGACTCACTGTGATCAATAGACCATCCATCCAGATTGCTTAATTTTGTGTTTACAATATTTTCATATATAGTGCAAGTATTCTGTTAACAACATTTTTATCTTGCAAAATATATATATATAAAATGTATCACAAAGTTTTAGCATATGTCAATTACTTTAGTAAGGTCGGGATCTCTAAAGTTTTGGCTACAAAAGGGAAGGCAAGGTAAAATATAATTTTAACTTACTTGATACATCCTCAGAAAAAAAAAACATATAATTTTTTTATGTTCCCTGTAATGCTAAGAAGTTTATCCAGATTTTCATTCAGAGTTCCTTTCCATATGCCTCCATATCAGGAGTTGGAAGGGACCTCGAAAAAT
>NW_010203345.1:0-10353 GCF_000695765.1 Mesitornis unicolor
CCATGGAGTACCAGCGGCAGCTGGAGGAGGAGGAGGGCTACCCGCCTCCCGGCACCAACGGGACCCTCAACGACAGCAGTGCCGGGCTGGGCTGGGGCACGCCGTACCCCCTGCATACCACCGTCACCCTCATCAGCCTGGCAGGCTTGCTCATGCTTTTCACCGTCTTCGGCAATGTCCTGGTCATCATCGCTGTCTTCACCAGCCGGGCGCTCAAGGCTCCCCAGAACCTGTTCCTGGTCTCCTTAGCTTCGGCTGACATCTTGGTGGCCACGCTGGTCATCCCCTTCTCCCTTGCAAACGAGGTGATGGGGTACTGGTACTTCGGCAAAGTCTGGTGTGAGATCTACCTGGCCTTGGATGTGCTGTTCTGCACCTCCTCCATTGTGCACTTGTGTGCCATCAGCCTGGACCGTTACTGGTCCATCACGCAAGCCATTGAGTACAACCTCAAGCGTACTCCACGCCGCATCAAGTGCATCATCTTCATCGTCTGGGTCATCTCAGCTGTCATCTCCTTCCCACCACTCATATCCATCGAGAAGAAAAGTGGGCAGCAGGCTGACCAGGGGGTGGCAGGGTGCAAGATCAATGATGAGAAGTGGTACATAATCTCTTCTAGCATAGGCTCCTTCTTTGCCCCCTGCCTCATCATGATCCTGGTCTACATGCGCATCTACCAGATAGCCAAGAGGAGAACCAGGGTACCACCGAACAAGCGGGCAGAGCGCCCCGAAAAGAGGCAGAATGGCTTGGCCGACAAGGAGGACCTGCCAGCCACAGCCCAGCTCAATGGGGAGAAGGCAGCAGGAGGCGGCGACGGCGGGCAGGAGGGAGAGGTCAACGGCATAGACATGGAGGAGACCTCTTCCTCCGAGCACCAGGAGAACAACCAGTGTAAGAAGTCAGAGAGACCATCGAGGGGAAAGACCAAGACTAAGCTGAGCCAGATTAAGCCTGGGGACAGTTTGCCCACGAAGGCAGAGGAGGAGAGGAACACCAAAGGGTCCCGGTGGAGGGGCAGGCAGAACCGTGAGAAGCGCTTCACCTTTGTGCTGGCGGTGGTGATCGGGGTCTTTGTCATCTGCTGGTTCCCCTTCTTCTTCACCTACACGCTGATGGCCGTCTGCCAGAGCTGCTCTGTGCCCGACACCCTCTTCAAGTTCTTCTTCTGGTTCGGTTACTGCAATAGCTCCTTGAACCCTGTCATCTATACCATTTTCAACCATGATTTCAGACGGGCCTTCAAAAGGATCCTCTGCAGGATAGAGAGGAAAAGGATTGTTTGAAGGACCCTTTGCTATGAGCAGGACTAATTCAGGACTTTGTAGGAGAGTAAGGCATGGCTCTCTTGGGCTGTGCTTGCATGGGATGGTTTCCTTCAGCTCGTAAGCAGGAAACCTTTAAAACCCGAGGTGAGCCCATGGAAATGCTGAACAGCAGCAGCGAGGAGCAGCAGGCAAGTGGAAGTCCGAGCCGTGGCATTTGGCTTTCCAGGGGAGGATGGCTTTTGACTTGCCTGGTTTATTTTGCTAGTTTTTCTTTTCCTTTGCCAGAATCTCTCGGTGGATATTTATGTGACTGCTCAGTTTGACTCTTTAAAGACAAGCAATGTGCAGCCCTGTGAGATGAGCAACAGAGAGGGAGTATGCCATCCCAGAGTTGTTGGCTTTTTATTATGTTGTATCTTTTTTTTCCCTGTTGTATATGTAATTAATTTTAACCCCCTTGTAAAATACAGTATTGTAGCCCTGAATCTGAATGTCTTAATTTTTGTAAGGCAAGCAGCTTTGAAACTGTGAATGCTTTAATTATCTTTGATACCTTAAAAGTCCCTCTCTTCCCAGCCCTGAAGCCCCCCTTACTCAAAACTGCTGAACAACTAGAGCCATTTCCTACCTGACAGTTTGATAATATTACCAAAATTTCCAATGTCTGGTCAGTTTTTTTGGCTGTAAAGCTTATGATCACAGACCTCACCAGACTGACTATTTTTATTGTTATTTTTTTATATTGGTCTCTGAGCAACCTGATGTAGTTGAAGATGTCCCTGCTCATTGCAGAGGGGTTGGACTCAATGACCTTTAAAGGCCCCTTCCAATCCAAACTATTCTATGATTCTGAATCGTGCCTGATTCTGTTCAATTTCTGTGTTGCTGGGATGTAATTCAGCTGAGGCGGTCACTGCCGGTATTTGTTAAAGCAGCCCCTGATGGAGCGATGGCTTTGCCATGCAGGCAGGGATGTCCCAGGTGATGGAGTGGCTATTTCCTGTACTTGGGACCTGACTGAGCTCCTCAGGAGTTAATCTCAGTTGATATTATACCACACTGCAGCACCCAAAAGTGTTCAATGCTAACTTGTTTCCCCTCCCCACCTCGGACTGTAAATAGGTAACATTTAAAGCAAATGGCAGGGCTCCATGTATCGTGTTATCTCATTTGTATTGATTTGTGATGGTTTAACTCCTGCGGGATTTCCTGCAGGAGAGGAGGGGGTTTGTGCCCAGAGGCTGTTCCACATTTCGGAATTAAGGGAGAGAGTCCAGTTTTTAATCTGCCAGTCTCATCTTTCCTAGGAAATACTGAAGCATCCTTCTTTCAGCCTTATACAGGACAAGACTTTGAAATGGGAAACTTGCTGACAGTTTCTTCAGTATTTTATAGAGTAATTAAGCTTTTTTTTTTTAAAAAAGTGTAAATATTGTGAGTTTGGAGCAGGAGACAGAGATAATACTGCTTTTACACTCCTTTCCTGAAATGTCTTTCAACAATTTCTGCTAAAAAATAAATAAATACAAAAATGGACAGAACAAATCAAACATCCTTGTGCCATGAAGAAATTTCTGGAGAACATTAAAAGGAAAACCTTTTGATTCACCACAATAATTGAGTTTGCAAGCCTTTTAATGTTATGAAAACAGTTTTATCAAGTACTGACAAGTCATAGAAATCGTTTGGAGAAAGCAAAGTTTATGTAAGTCTTGTGTATAAGATGGATTTGCCTTCTTTGGAGTTGTACGGTGCATAAGAAGAGACTTTAAAAAAAAATTACCTTTTTACTTTTGGGAAGTGTTTTGTTGATTTTGCTCTCTCTTTTGACTTTGTAATTAACTCCAAGGGTCCCTGGATGCGTCTGGGGACCTGGAGAGCAATGTTTACATTCACTTGCATTTTCAGAATTGAATCCTCAAGAGGTGAGGAAAGCAAATAAACTGTGCTTTACTGTAAAAAAAAAAAAATCCACAAGCAAACATTGCTATAATGGATGATTATTTTTATTAAATAAAAGAGCATTTACAGATCAAGTGTGAAAACCCTCTGGATAATCTGTTAGCTGTTTTATTTATTTATATTTTTCAGCTGTTCACCCATCCTCCAGCAGCTTTGGTCTTGACATTTTTTAAAGAACACATTGGGAAAAGCACTCGGGTTTTCTGAAAGGCGTTTTTACCCCAGGTAGGGAACAATGGCTCAGTTCATTGTGCAGTGGCATAATAACAAATGAGTCCTTTATATTTCTTGGTTTGTTTATTTTCCCCTTTTCATGCCACAGTAAGAGCATTCACGTGTTTCTTAAAGAGCTTAAGGTTTCAGGGTGTGATTTGCTCCCTGGAAATGCAGCTCAGTGTTGTTGCTGGTGCAGTGTTTACAGCTATTGACTTGAGAAGGTTTTTAATAGTTAGGTTGCAGACGGGATTAGCAATGATTAGGCTGGAAGGCAATATCTCTTGATATATGCAGGAGTGTCCATTTGGGCAGGCTTTGTTTGCAGCCCCCAAGAGCCATCCGGCCAGGCTTGCTTGCCCTCATGCCAGCGCTGCCGAGACCCTCCCTGCAGGAGGTGATGGGGGAATCATTCTCCCACCCAAGGAAGTGCTGCTGCTCTGAATCACCGTGGTTTCAGCTGGACTCCTTCTTTGCCACAAGTGTCAGGTAGGTCCAAAGGTGGGGGGTTCACGAGGTGCCAATCCTGTGAGTACTTTATTGTGTGCTTCGTTTTGCCCAGGGGCACACATAAGGGTTTGGGAGCTCTGGTTCCTGGTCTTCCTGCTGTTGGGGTGCCTGGAGACACCCTGCTTTCCCTGCTCTGCTTCTTGTTTGGTGAGAAAATAAGTGACCAGAGCCCAATGCTGGTCTCACAGCCCTGCTCTGCCAATGCCGCCGAGGTTGCAGTTGGAGGTGCTCGAGCTGGGAGGTGGACCAGGGCTGGCAAGCAGCACCACTGATGGCCCAGAGATTTGCATCTTGGTCACCTCATGGTTGTCTCTGCAGGCCAGGATAGCTTGATTCGGGCAGAGTGTCCTGCTGTGCATCCTGGGGTCCGAGCTGGCCCTGTTGGCTTTGGAGTGTTTTATGAAGCAAACCCTGTGGGAGATGTTGGGGCCAGTACCTGGAGCAGGAGGTCATCCAGCAGCCATCGGTTATGCTTCCCCCCATACCTCTAGCTGTGTCATTTCCTCATGGCCAAACCTCTAGTACAAACAAGAGTATTTTGCCGTGTTTGGGGCTGGAGGACTGGTGTTTTTGTGGGCTTTCAGTTAGCAAAGCTTTGCAGAGCTGAAACGTCCGGTTGCTCCCAATTTTCCATCAACAGTAAGGTGCAAAATACTGAAATGTTACCTCCAGAGTTGCATCCCTCTCAAATCCTCATGTCCTCAAGGTTCAGCCCAGTCAAATAAAATACTCAAAGGGCTGTTTTATGAGGGGGCAGTGACTTCTTGTGTCTGACACAGCAGAGCTGCCTACCTGCCCTGCTGTCATGGAGCAGGAGATGTTGGGAGGTGCTGAATGGAGATGTTGGTGCTTGAGCTGGTCAGTTGACATCCCTTCCTTCTTGGTGCACCTTCTTGACTGTTTGAGTTGTTCCCTAGGAGTGCTCATTTCCCAGAGAGAACAACCAGTGAGGATAACATCTCACACCCAGGTCTATAGGGACATGAGATGGTCCCAGCATGAAAGTTCAACAAAGAGGCACGAGGGCAATCTATAAAAGGGAGCAGGAAGGCATCTCCCTCACTTCGGCATAGGTATCTATCAGTAAAGGTGTAAATCTGCTGGCTTAAACTGGTCTGAAAGTGCTAATCTGGCTCTGGGTTAGTCTGTTAGTGTGATGGTCAACTCCATATTGGCTAAGTTAGGAGAGACTATCTGCACTGACTTGGATCCAAGGTGTGGCTCTGAGAGTGGCCTGTAGCAGATTTTAGGGAATAGGGTGGAATAAGGACCCTTTCCAGGAGGCTCGGGGGTCATTAGGTATTCAGGGATTTCCTGGGGCCAGCGGTGCTTTTGCACGAATGGAGAAATTCCACTGCCATGTGTTTCCCTTCAGCAATGCTCTGCATCGGGAGGGCTGGATGGCCTTCAAAAATGCCTTTGACTCAAAAGCCAGCAACAGGCTCTGTGCAAGAGCAGTGGGGTGAGCAGGGTTTGTCAGGAGGTGAGATGGGCTTATCTCAACATCCCTGCTTCCCTGCATGCAGTGCTTGCAGTGTTTGGCCCATATTGGTTTAGGCACTGTATTTGGTTTTTAGGGGTGTTGCATTTGCAGGAGCAGCCTTGTGGTCCTCCAGAGCTGTGTGCCCTGCTGAAGGGTTTGCTCCCAGAGATGAGAAGCATTTGTTTTAAATCAGCTGCTACGTGAAAGAATTGATTGCTCCTTTGATGATTGAAACAGTTGTGCTTTGCCGGACCGTGGCATTATGGCCTTTTCCCCACTTGTTTTTCAACTGCACTCCACAGAAAAAAAGAGAAAGTTTCCCACCACTGGACATCTCTGATGGTAATATAGTTCCCACTGAAGGTTGCTTTGCCTTCGCCTGCACTTGTGGAGTTGCTGTAAAGTTTCAATCTGAAGATTGAAACTTTAAGGTGCTACTGAAAAATTTCCTGATTAAAAAAGTAAAATAAATGTACCAGAATAACTTCTTCCACCAGTACAAATGATTCCTATTGCAGACCAAGAGGTGCAGGGTTGGACTCAGAGTGCAGCAGACCCCGCAGCGTGGCTGCTGTGATGCTGATTTACACCCTCGCAGGGCATCCCCTCTCCTAGCAATTATCTCCGCAGTCATGAACCCTGGGTAATTGAGTGACAAGGTCTCTCCGTGTAAAAGTGAGTTTCCTCTTGGTTTCGTGATGCCGATGTTTGACCTGAAGTGGCTCCTTGAACAAGGTTTGCCAGAATGAGCTTCCTGTTAATTTAGGCAGGGCTGTGGCTGGCACTTGCAGCATTGCCGTTGCACTAACACAGCCTCTCCCTGTTTGTCGGCTCTGCCACCACCCGGACAGGGCATATTTCTGCAAGGCATGCCAAATACATTGCTAGGTTTTTCTGTTCCTCAGGGATGTATCCAAAATACAGAGCAGCAGCATGACCCAAGTCAAGCAAGTGGCCAATGTGGAGTCCCTCTGTTTCTCTCAGTTACGGGTTTGACCTGTAACCTAAGCACAACCCAAAGATTTAAACTTCAGATATGTTAGTTAAAAGTAAACCTACATTTATTATTTTTATCTGGTGGCTTTTAAGCCAGCTTCAAAATTTTGTGGGCTCAGAAGAGTTAAAATGAGTGGTTTAAATGGAGTAATCTGACTTGCTTACATTGAAAGATTTACCATCACAGGGCCTTTGGCGTTGCTGTCTTAGGAAAATGAAGATGCATCCAATATATTTTGAACAGCAGTATAATTACTTTCATCAACACCAGTCAGCATTTAGGTGAGATGGCTTTAAAATAGTGCAGTGGAGAGGAAAAGAAAACCTAATTGCTGCTCTGCTAAATCGGGCATGCACCAAGGAAAGCAAGGTAAGTAGTGCTGCATGTAGGACAATCTTTCATCACTGTTAGCTCTACTGGGGCTAATTAGAAAATGTGTTTCTGGCTGGTATGACTGGTATCAATGGGGTTTGATCCAAATAGAGCTTCCTGTAGTAAAATAAGACAATTGTAATGGCAGCTGCCTGTATAGTCCAGTGTTAATTGGCTTAAATCCCTTGCAGTGGAAATGATCTGCTCCTATTGTAGCTGATGCTCATCGCCCCCAAAAATGCCTCTTCCTGGCTGTGCTGCTGGGTGATGGTCCAAGACATGCAGCTGGTCTAGGCACTGGGAAATCATTTGCACTGACCACATACACTCATGAGGGGCCTGGATTTCATTTCCCCTTGGTGAAATAGTTTTTCTCATCACCTTAGCATCATGGATTCCCACCACTGAGGATGTAACACCATCTGGGAGTGGGATGAAGGCACACATTTGTGGGTATACAAGTGGAATCTATGGAAAACGAAAGGCAGCGCAGCAGGGTATGGAAATGGTTGGTGTAAACCAGATGATGCTACTGTACATCCAGCTGCAAAAAAGATTCAGCCTAAAAGGCTAAAGGAGGCCAACAACCCACTGCAGCAATTCTAGCAACTTGGAATATTAAGATTGGATCTCTCCCTTATTAATTACCATCTCAATTGGGATGGCATAAACTTGCATGTTCAAGTTATCAGATGTTTGGAGGAAGAGGTAAATTTTTAGCTGTGTTTATTCAGACCAAGATTTAATTAATATTAAATAGATTAAATATTTGATGAAGTAGACTAAAGTTAAATATTTAGCTCCCTCTTCCTCCCAGATAGCAGCCCCAATGGATGTTTATGTGGGCAGTAAAGCTAGAATATCTTCTGAATGCCAGAGAGTGTTCAAAGACAAGAGTTACAAGGGAGCATCCTCTGCGGATGGGAATTTAATTAGTCTGGGCCCCTTCTCTTTGTCGGCCCACCCGGGAATGTAGTCCTCCTTCCTCTGGGCTTAGTCAGCCATGACCCACTGGGACTTCAGGTACTGCCTTCGTGCGGGCTGTCACCTGTGCTCCCCTGCCACATTCATCTTCAGCAGAGAAAGAGGCTTCACGGGTTTTCTCCCATGCTTCTCATTTCTCAGGGCAGTGGGCAGGCAAACACCAAATGGGAAGCAAACAGCGTGGTTTTATGCAAAGTAATTACATGCAACACTGCGAAGAAAGAAAACTTGTGAAAAAACGGCATTTTGCCTGATGCAGGGCAGCTAATTCCCCACCACTTGTGCAGGATGGTGCCACTGTGTGTCCCGCACTGGAGCTGTGGTGGGACCCCTGTCCCTGAGCCCTGCTGGCAGCGAGTCTGGTTTGCTGAGCATCTGCCAGTGCTTTGGGCATCATAACTTTGTGTGAGCTGTGTGGTGGAGAAGAGCACAGGGCAAATTCCACGTGTCCCACTCGTTGAAACCAAATTGTTTTGAGGATTTAGGACTTAAATAATTTTTTGTTGGTATCGGTGCAGGCATCTTTCAACCTGTGCCTCTGTTGTGAAGTGTTTGCCTTTGCAGTGAGGGGCTTGGTGCACCCCACAGCTGGAGCCCAGCGGCAGGGAAGCCTGCACACATGGAGCACGTTGTCCAGAAACATGAAGTACTTGGTCACCCACAAGAGCAGCCATGAACCAGAGCCATTGGGAGGGAATGCTGGCATCCCCACGGAAAAGCAGACAGCAGGAGGAGTAAAGGTGATGCGATCAGTGGCAATATATGGGATGGGTTTGTGCCCTGCACGAGTGGTGGTAGCTTCACTGGGGAAGAAAACAGATAGTAATACTTAATGAAGCTGGCATTTCCCTTTTTGTCAGACCTGAGGAAGAAAGTCACAGCAAAACCAGGCTCTCAGTCCTCAGCTTTTTGTTTGCAGCACAGTTTGAATAGGCCATAGATAGACCAGATTAGCTGGAATTTCATTGTGAACTTCATGTACAGTCTTCTAAATTAGGTGTGGGCCACTTGGGGTACTGTCACTTGTGCTGGTCAGTTTGTGCTGGTTGGGTTATTTATTGTCTATTCTTTCGCTGTAAAAATGAGCTTTGCCACTTCCTCTGTGGTTCTCTACAACTCTCCTTTGGACAAGGAATGACTTGTTTTGTAGGCAGTTTATCAGCTTTAGAAGTATTGAGACATTGCTCTCTGCCTTCATTACACCTTCCTCCTGCCCAAGCCTCTCTATGTAGTTGTCAGAAATCAGCTGTTTGACCTTGGAGGTTGATACTTAACTACAATTAGTCTCATTTGCCAAAATCCACCTGCCAGCGAGTGGAAACTGAAAAAAAGAGTCCTTGGTTTGGTCAAACTAAAGATCTGCATGGTGCTGAAGGCCCTGCCCAAATGTGTGCTGACAGCGTTTGATCTAGTTCCCTACAGAAGGAGAGGGACTAATGTTGCATTTATAAACCAAATCCAAGTATCTTATCAGTATTGCAGTGTCTTGCTTTATCTATAAGAGCCTGACATTGCTTCTTAACCTAAAGTGACAAATAAATTCACTTTGTTCCTGCAGAAGTAGATACGGTTTCATTTGCTAGCACAAGGTTACCTACTTAGTTAAATTATTTAGAATTTTTCATGCAATTTAAAGCATGTTGAATTCACAGACATGGCCAGCCATAGCCTCTCTCCATATAGGTCTATTGTCCCAAGGGTTTATTGTCCCTGTTTTTTGCATTCTTTTGCTATTTGGTGTGTCTGATCATGTTCAGGGTTATGCCACCTCCACGTGACTGACGCTGGGGCACTACCAGGTCTGTGAGGTCTCATACATCATCACACATCACACAGAGATGTCCCTGCTCTGAAAATCTTGCATGTTGTAGCAAGTGATCAACACAGAGAGGTATTAAAAAGACGAGTGAGGAATAAAAGTAATAGGATATGCAAACCTTGTGAAAGTTGCACGAGCTCTTAAAAGGACTTTGAATGGCTGGGGCCAGTTCCCTAGCAGGAATAAATTGATGAAGCCCTGTTTAAGTCTTGATCTTTAAGCCCAGCATCCACGTTGGATCTCACTTTGCAGAAGGTGGGATAGCAGTGATTTAGGACTGGTGTGTTTGCACTAGAGATCTGTATCAGCAATCTGATCTGTATATTTAGACAAGACCTCCCATTAAGCATGAGGGTAAATCCAGTGCTGTAGTTATCCAGCAGACCACCTTGGTGGCATTTGAAACATTTCAGAAGCAGTAGCAGAGCTGTGGCTTGTCCCTCTCATCACCTCCAGCATCACTGTGTGGGGATGAAGCTAGCACAATCCATTCAGAGTGGTTAAGTGACTTGCTAGAGGTTGAGTGAAAAAAAAAAAGCCATCGTGGATTAATAAAAGATGGTTTTAAATATTTCATTGTGGGCCAGTTGATGAACAGGACCAAAAAGCTGGTCTCATTTCGCTTGGTATAAAGCAGTGTCCAGCCAGCCTTATCGCAGAGCGTAATCAAGACCTGTGCTGAGGACCTCCTGGGGGGGTCTTGGGCTGTGTGGGTATGTTTGCCCATTCCCTTGCTAATTCC
>NW_010203345.1:10384-12968 GCF_000695765.1 Mesitornis unicolor
GGGAATTAGTTGAGGGTGTGGAGTTTGCTGCCTGTCTGTAGGTTTGGTGTGGTGGCAATTGATCTCAGTGTCCTCTCATGTCTTTAGAGTCAGGCATGGTTTTCCTTTTGGCTTCCTGCCATTCCCTTTGGTTCCTGCTGGTGGGAACACAGCCCCAGTGCTGGGGAATGGCACCCCTGGTCTGGGTGGGCTTGTGGTGCCATGCTGTTCCCGACTGCCCAGGAAAGGCAAGTCTGCACTGCACTGGTGGTGGGGATGGGAGATGATGATTGTCCTTCCTCAGGGTGGGTGTATCTCCAGTGCTCACGGCATCACCAGAGGGACACCTGCAGACACCTGGGGAAGCAGCCAGACCCTGACAGCCAGACCCCGAGGCTTCCTGCCTTGCTCCACTCTCCCGTTCCCATGGCTGTGGGTTGCCTGCAGCTCAGCGCCAGCCCATCTGCAGACATCAGCTCCCCGTGTTCACCTCGCCTCTGGACGCTGCTGCCACACCTCATTAAACCCAGGTCCTTTTTCCAGGAATCTGCTACAAAATCCCAAGTGAACCTGGCTTTGTTTCTATGGCTCACCTCTGCGCTGCTGAATTGCCTCAAGCTTTGTTGTCAGCAGGCAGCAGAGCCCCCGCAGCCGTCAGGGATGTCTTTTCCCTCACCCTGCCAAGCTTTTGGCAGAGCTGAAAATGTAGCCAAGCAGAGAAAACCGTTCCTAAAGCTGATTTCGGAGGGCCCCCTACAGTAATGTGGCCAGGTCAGCACTTGGCAAAGCCAGCCCATGCTGGCGGCTCTTCTTTGTGTTTGATGGATTGCACCGAGCTGTCCGGCGGCATTTTTTAACTGTGAGGGACGGTAAGGGCAGGCTTCCTGCGGTGATGGGCAGGTCTTGGGAAGCTGCTGCTCTTCATGCACAGACATCAGTGGCACCATGTAGATGCTGAATGAACACACTGTCACCTATATATTGCCCTCAGATTTGGGCTTCCTCTACTGGGGAAAAGAATCATAGAATCATTTAGTTTGGAAAGGACCTTTAAAACCATAGAGTCCCACTGTTAACCTAACACTGCCAAGTCCACCACTAAACCCTAAGCACCACATCTACACATATTTTAATGACCTCCAGGGATGGTGACTCCACCCTGAGCAGCCCATTCCAACTAATCCCATCTGGCCCCATAGACTTGTGAGAGAGAAATAATTGGGTTACGGCTGAGCTGATTGTATTTTTGCCTTGTGACACAGAGAAAGGCACGTGAAATAGAAGCCCAGAGAGAGTCTGATTAATGCGCTTCTAGAATCAGATTGTTTAATGCAAACAGCTTTAGAGAAATGACTAAAGTAGGAAAAGAAACTTGGAAAAGACCCCATCTGGGATAAAAGCAAAGAAGGCTATTTTTTGCAAATACCAGAATAGCTTCCTCTAAAAATATTGTCTTGGATGTCTGTTAGAAAATGAGAACCAAATGTGATTCTGAGCCGTCTAATGTGGCCTATCTTTTCAGAGGAGGAGGGATGGGGACCTCTCACTGGAGGCAGGAGATATGCTTCAGGCTCTCAGAGGGAAATTAGGCTGTGCAGAATCCAAAGCTGCCAGCTTTGGAGAGAAACATGAATGCAAGTGAGCAGCATTTGCCCATGGGCTGCTGAACTGCAGATTCCTACTTTGCCGTGTTGGCAACCATCTTCACCCATAGTTCTGGGAAGATTTTTGAGAGTGTGTGAGAGTTTCTACGAATCAGGAGAATGGCATGCAGATAGCCATGGTTTCCCATAAGCGATGATATTTACATACTTAAGGAGTCATACACTGTTAAATTCTGTGGGTTTTTTTTTAATTATTTTATTTTTATTTTTTAAGCAGAAGCAGAACAATATCAAGGCATGGGAGAGAAGGAGGAACGGTCCTTGCAAGAGAGGCCATATCAGAGCTGTTGTTCTGCCCAACTATTTAAGGCTCTTTTTGCTGTCCTTGCCTCTCCAGTGCACTGTTTCTGAAGATCTCACAGAAATAACAAAGTGGCTTGCTCTCCTTTTCACATGTCTTTGCCTCAGCCTCTCAAGCAGTTTCTTTCTTAAGCCAATAGCTCCAGCGGCTGCTGGGAACACAGTGTTCAAAGTGAGTTCAGGTTGCTGGTGCCAGAGCCCTGCAAATGATTGAAAATCTGCAGGGTACCCTTTGGTACTAACTCAGACAGCATACAAGTGGTTTTGGAGTGTTTTCCATCTAAACTTCTCCCTAATCTAATAGTAATCTCTGCTCCAACTTTGCCCTTTCCAAGCAGTGATCCAACAGTTCTCTGGGCTTCCTTCTAAAAGCTTACAAGGGGAATTTTTTTCCTTGGGAGCAGACAAATGTGCGTGTGTTTTATTTGAAATATAGATCAGAGCACTGCACCTCAGGCAGTGGCACAGAAACGCGCATCCTACGGTGCACGCTTCTCCAGCACTGCCTGGTGGTTTCACCTCATCTTTGCAATGTGTGTCAGGAAAAGTCCTGTCTGTTACCTTTATGACCAGGGTCTATGGAGAACGCAGTGATGAGAAGGCACCAAGACCACCAGCCTGCAGAGCGTTTACGTCGTGTA
>NW_010203345.1:12999-22399 GCF_000695765.1 Mesitornis unicolor
CCAAGTATGAAACTGAGTATTTCTGTGGAGGGAAAATTTAATCTTGGACCTGCTTGATGGGATTCAGGTCATCTGCCTCTGCCTGCTTGAAAATGTAGATGATGTCATGATGGTGTCATGATGGGACCAAGAGGTGAAGATCACATCAGGATTCAGCAATGCATGATATAATGGACAAGGTCAGTAGGTGTCAGTTGCATTTCCCGAGGGGGTTTCTGGAGGCCTCAGCTGTTATCACCTTTGTTAGCCCATTACACAAATCCCTTGGTATGAAGCCTAAGACCAAGAGAGCTGTAAGGTGGCACAGGGAGGGCCAGGGACTCAAACCTACCAAGTCCCCTGCAGTTAAAGGTGGTGAGCGATGCAAGCTCTTCACCTTGCCAGCTCAGAGCATCTTCTTTGTGGTTGCCTGGCAGGCTGGTCTCCAAAATGACTCACCCAGGAACACATTAAGCTTCATGAGGCTTTAATAGACCCTGTAAGGTGGAACACTGTGTGTCCTGCAAACTATGTGGCTTCAGAAGAAGTCCTCACTACAAAGAGAAGAGCTATTTCAGCTCAAACCACACCTGATCACTATCACAGGGAGAAAGCTGCAATATTTCTTTGTGCTGTTTTAGACTGATCAAATAACTGATGGGAGTGCTGGGAGCTTTTCAGAACCCAACTGGGATGCCTCCCACAAAAAAACAACAAAACACCACCAGAAAGCATTTTTCTTGTGACATGTTTTGATTCTGTCACTGTGTGTAATTTTTGTGATCGCTTTGTTTTGCCCGACTACCTTGCTCTGAGCATGATGGGGAGGAAAATCCATCTTTCAGTAAATACTCCTCAAGCCACATGCTGTCACAGCAGATTGCTGTGCATCCGTATCCCCAGACAACAAAACCATTGCAAGTCTGAGATTTCAGGCCATGTTGCATACCTGCTGCTTGCCTAGTCTACCTCACAGTGCATACTTTTCAGCAGGTTTCGGATGCAGCCCTTATAGCATTAAACAGCTATGATACAGGATGTGAACCTCCCATGCAAAGACTTGTAAGGATCTGGATTTCTAAGCTAGAGGAAAAGATTCATGCTTCCACAAAACCACTTCTGCAAGGCCTTTCTTTTGGATCTCTGAGGCACTGTCAGCAGAAGGAGAGATGTTTATACTTGCCTGGGAGGAACTCAGGTGTTGTGTACTAAATGCTCAGACACACACTGACATCTTAACCCTTTTGCTGTGGGACATGAGATGTGTGTGTATTTGTGCATGCTCAGCTGCATGAAAAGCCTTTGAAGGCTTTCTGTTTGAATTCTGTCTTTCCCCCCTTCTGTCTCCCTAATATGTAGCCTTGCTCTGCAAAGACAGCGACTAGAAACATGCTCCTGATCTTCTCGGTGACTGTATCTATGTACGAAGCAGCTGGCTTTGTAGACAAACATTGGCCCATCTTTATGCCTGTTGGAGCTTATTAATGTGTGGCATGACCACAGTGCCTCTGGAAGCAGCCCAGCACTAACTGCTTGCCTCCTGGCCTTGTCACCCAATTCTTTTGCCAGGTTGCCTCCACTTCGTATCTCCTCTCTTTTGGATACATTTTTTTTAAGTGACAGTGTCCTCAGGGATTTTGGCAAAAGAAAAGGAAAATGGAAATATCTTCCTGGCAGAACCTATTCTTGTGATGCAGCAGCAGCTGCTGTGGAGGAGAGCCAACAGCAGGGATCCTCTTTGGAGGAGTTTGCAGCTGAGGATCAGAGCTTGTGCTTCTCTCCTTGCTTGGTAGCACAAGCTGCTTCCCCGCAGAGAGTGGTGATGGCCAAATCAAGCCTGAAATGTGACATTCACAGCTCTAATTTAGACATATGCAGTTTCACTTTGTCTCCAGAATCCAGGCCAAGCAGGTGATGGTCTTCCAAGTCTTTGCAAAAGGTGGTTTAGGAACCTCCTCGGTACTGTGACCAGGACTCAATAGAACCAGACTGTTTTAAACGCCTATATTATGGCAAGTTGAATCACTCTGAGCATCCCCTGTCTCTTGGTTGGTGATGAAGCGATCCTCTTGGCCAGCTGTGAGGGGAATGCTTGCTCTGTAGAGCTGCAAAGTTAGAAGAGAGAAATCCCATCAAGGATGGAATAACTTGCTTTCCTCCTGCCTTTTGTCCTGGTGGGCACCATCCAAATCTACTGCAATAGGCTGACCATTTACAGCTCTTCATAATTTATTAAGGCTTTACTGAATATTTTAAAAAGGACAGCCACAACTGAAAAAGGGGAAAACTTGGCAGACATTTCTCATATGCCTAATGTTTGGATATGTAAGTTTGGAGTGGAAGTCTGGATAGGACTGGAATAAGGCTGCAGAAGATGATAGCAGTTGCCCATCACTTGTCTGGACTTCATGAGCTGAGGAAGCTTGCAGCTGCAATGCAGGATGCTCTCAAGGGTTTGCTTGCTTGCCCTGATAAGCCAAAAGTCATGTCTAAGTTTTAAGGAAAAGTCTTTTTCCTTTGTCTTCCCATCTCCTTCCACATTCACGCTGTTAATCACGCTGGCAGGATGCCCTCTGGGCTGAGACTGTTCAGAGAGCAGAGTGAGAGGAGGATGCTGAGAAGGAACAGCAGGCTGTGCATTTTCTTTTGCTAGCACAATTTGGCCATGATTAATGCATGTGGAAAATAATCATCATATTTAGCCTAATTCTGCAGAATTATTAAAGGGATGATAGTAAGGGGAGAGGAGAGGTTTTGCTGCTTTTGTTCCATTTTTAGGAAGGAGATCAGGTGTTGTGTGAACATACTTAAGCAACATCAGCCATCTCATATTTAAAGCAGGGAGCAAAATTTGTCACTGGTGTTTTTTGTTTTGTTTTGGTTGTTTTTTTTTTACCTCTTGAAAAGGCAATATTAATTCCCTAAACAGGATCATTCATTACTAAACCAACACAGTCCATATTAAAGGGAAGAGGGATTGCAAATAGGGAATCTTTGGAAAATATGATTTTATACCTTACCCTGAACCGGTGATCACCTCTGAGCCCTTCACGGCTCCTTTCCATCTGCTGCTCACCCACTAATGCCAATGGGGACAGCCACACAAATTGCTGCTGGTTGCTGGACAAAACGCACCATACAGGAGCTGTGTCAGGCAGACAAGTCAGGAGCTGAGCATTTTGTTAGAAAGGAAAAAGTTGTCTTGTTTTGTAAGCTGGAGGTTTTGTAAATCTTTATTTCCCTCATGTCTTTTATATGAAATCATAAGACATTGGTTTACTGGAGAGATTGTAAAGTTCTCCAGATTTTATAATGCACTAAATAAAACACGAAAATTACTGATATGAAAAATATTAGAAGAGCCTATTTTGTGATTATAATTGCATTCCTTTCTGATACAGGAAAGTATGTCAGTTAATTCTTTTAATTGTGCTTTTTTATGACTTTGAATTTGCATTTTTATTTATTTTCAATTTTCTTGTAATTCCCATTTACCAACACAAAATTAACAATTCTAGTCCATGCTGAGCTTACTGCTGTTGATTTTTTCTTTAGCTTTCTAATTTTGCAAACATTGACTAGGTCTTTTTGCCCAGTAGGTTTCTACAGGTGTCCACGCCTAATCAGAGGAATTATTGCCCCTAAGTGCTTAATTCCAGAGTCCACAGATATCATTTAAGACAGTGGCGGGAATCTTTTGATCTCTGAGTCAAGCTGTAAAGAGTATTTGGGTGTCATGGCATTTACCAGTCAGGCTCTTGGATATTGCCCGGTCACAGCTGAGCGCAAGGCTGAAGGTGCCTCCTGCTTTGCTGGGGAGCTGGTGGCTGCATGGGAGTCCTGCTGCCTTTTGGGGCCATTGGACACTGCAGTGCACAGCAGAGCCTTGGGAGTGGGATGTCAGGGGAATTTCTGCCTGCTGTGCTGCTGCTGGTGCCTCTTGGGGGACTGTGAGCTGGGAGTTGGAGGTGACACTGGTGCTGCTGCCTGAGGATGTGGCAGCCCTGGGGGACTGAGGCACAATACAAACTCTGCTGGGGTTGAGTTCCTGGGGGCAACCTGACCACATGAAACCACTCATCACATCATGGTCAGGTTTCTTCTTTTAGATGTTCTGTAATGATCTCTTTTGAGGTGAAAATTTGCCTTTGCTATTGACCCATCCTTGCCAACCAGGCAAACTGGTTGTCCGTCCACAAGCTGCTGTCCCTTGGGTTGTCCCCCGATTGCAGGAAGCTAAGGGGAAGGTGGCAGTTGTGTTATGTTGCTGCTTAGCAGCAGGACCAGGCCTGGGGCTCTCCTACCTCATTCCCATAGGCCTGTTTCCATTTCAGAGGACAGGTTTCAGGGCTCTGTAAAGGTGATACTTTGCAGCTGGAGTGTGCTGTGCTTGGGAAACCCTGCCCCTTGGTGAGTGTGGCTGCACAAAGGTGGATTAAAAGTACCCACAGTGGGTGGACGGGGGAAGGTGGGGAGAGGAGGGAATGAGAAAGAGGGAGTAAAAGGGGGACCTATGCACCCCTCTACACCCCACGGGACAATGCTTTCTTCACTTGCAGTTGCGCAGCTCAGATGAGAGATCCCTGTGAGCTGTGGCAGAGAGAGGCTCAAGGGTTCACTCAGCACCTTGTGTGGGCGTCATGATCTCCATGTTGGATGGGGAGCACCTTGAGTCCTGCCTCAGTGGCTGCAATGGTGGGGGAAGGCTTTCCCTGTGTGCTGAAGGAAATGGGGGCAGTTCCCAGCCACCTTAAAACCTTGGTGCTGGTGACCTATGTCCTGCAGAAAGGTCAAAAGAGTGTGAGGACACTGGGACCTTTGAAGAGCTGTCCCACTGACAGCTTAGAAATTTACTAAATACTTTTGTACTGTCAGGTCAGCTTCAGGAATATGCTGTGGGTATGGGAATTGAAATGGAGATTATAGCTAATAATTTAAAACTTTTTGATGTAAGAACTAAACTGGCCAGACCTGAAGAGCCTGGTTGAAGTGAACAGGACAATCCCATGTGCTCTGCCATGTGATGAGACTTTCTTGGGAAGTCAAAGGTGCTGAATAGCTCAGGAATGAGAGGAGAGATGTTTTTAGGGGCTCTGCGCTTGGAGCTATTTTGCTCAGGCTGACAGTGATGAGGTTTGGGGTGATCCAAATGAAGTGGCTCAGTGTTCCTTGCTGGAGAAGTGTTGGGCCAGCAGTGAGAGCATCCACGTGATCCCTGCAAAGGGACTACATGGAGAGAGTTGTGGACTCCTGCTGCACACTTCAGACCTCGACACAGGAAAGCAAGTGCAGGGGTTGTTTGTGCAGCTGTTTTCCAAATGGGTGAATGTCAACTGCCCCTGCAGGGCATGTTAGTTTGGTACTTGGCCAATGTGTTAGAAGAGAGGTTTGCTTTTTATCGGTGCAACCTGCCCTTGCAGAATAAACCTCCTGACATTTTTCTTTCCTCTTTCAGAATAAGCACAAGAGCCTGCAGTGGTCACAAGATCGCTTCAGCAACATCCTGACTTAAGCAGCTTGTTGTGTTGTTTGTAGAAGTTCAATTTTCTTTTTGAGGAAAATCAATATAGCTCATTACTTAGCTGAGAAAAGATCCCTGTGTCAAGCAGCTACTCATTCCACTGGAAGGCAGCCCCTGAGCAGGCCCAGCCACTTTACCTAAGCTGGACAACAGGCTGATAGCCTTTGTCTTAAATTTTCCCAGCTGAACTAAACTGCCCCACTGAGAAGACCAATCAGCTTCCTGCAGACCACTAAAGAGCTGCTCAACAAGTGAACACCACCAGCCCTGGGCAAAATACGCACTAGAAAAAAAACCCTACACCACGAAACACACTTTTTTACAACTAGTGTAATGACTGTAAGCTCTCATGCTGTTTCTACATTATTTCCTTTCTTCTAGGCTCTGGCTACATCATTAAGCTTTTTTGTTTCAGTGCTAGGGTGTGAGATTTAGTACTACAAGTCTGATTGATAGCCAAATATCCTCTGTCTAGCCTGTCTCGAGTGGCAAGGCGGAGCTCAGGTGCTTGGCCAAAACTTATGATGTGTTTAAGACTTTTATGTGAGTGCACAAAATGTTTTAAAACAGCTTTGGAGTCTGAGAGGTGTTGAGGCTGTTGGGTAGGCAATGCCTTTGCCTACTCTGTGTGTGTGTGTGTGTGTGTGTGTCTGTGTTTATGGCCTTGGAGACAGTATTATTGGTCACTGTGTTTATGCTGGACATGGCTTGGAGGCATTCTCACCTGTCTTCCGCAGTAAATACATACTTTGACTACATTATGAATATATAAGTAGAGAAAAAGTGCAGTCAGCTTCAGGATCCCATATTCCAATCCTTTGTCAGAAGTTGCTAGTTTAGAAAGTTGGAGGAGAAATTGCTCCTGTATGAAATGGAGAATGGGGAAAAAATGCACATTGTCATAGCTGGGGAGTTGGATTAGGGAGTAAATAGTAATATTTTTTTTTTTTTGGTTTGAGATCTGAAATAAGGTTAATGAAAAATTAAGCAGAGCCATTTCACTGTAGCAAGTTAAGTGACAGAGTCAGTGAGATAGGAGGGCCAGTGCACAGAGAACTACTAAGAGGGTTATCTAAGGGTTGGGGTACATGCTCAGCTAACCAGGAAGTCCTATAAAGAAGGATGCAAAGCTAGTAAATTCTGTTAAACAAATTCTCTGACTTGACTGTTCACAGGCTGCTCCAAAACCAGAGCAGATAACAAAAGCAATAGTGAGGTGTATTTTGAAAGTGCCGTTGGCCAAGACATCTGTCTTCTCTCTCCAGATCGCTGCTGCAGCCATTTGCAGTGGTTGCCCTCTATAGCAGGTTTTGGATGCACCGAGTGCTGACGAGCTTGGTCCTCCTCTCCCTGCTATAAGGCACTGTTCCTCCACTCGCATCCTGTAATGAACAGCACGCTCATGGCCAGGGGGACATGTCCTGGCACCAGGGAGTGGGGCAGTGCTCACCACAACACTTTTGAGTGTGCTGTCCTCGAGACCAGCTCCTATCTTACACACGTGCAGCACAGTGTCAGGAAAACAGCAGACGAAAGCGATTTACAACCTTGTCACCACATACTGTCCACTTTGAAGTCCATCACTGGTCTGTTTCCAGTTTTTCTCTGTACTGAGACCTTGCTCTCATGAGCTATCTTTAAGAACTTATTCCAGATTGTAGATAATTTCAGGTTGTGGAGTCTGTGAACAGATGATATTGCTTGTTTTACCAGACTCCTATGGTGCTGATGATGGCTGTGACTGTGGTACATATAACATTATTTGACTGCAATTACAATGGCTTGGGTGGTGTTATGCCTGACTAGCTGATTTATCATCTGGAGCAATGAGTAAATTTCCCCCTCTTTTACGATAATTAATGTGTAGAGCTGGATCGCAGTCAGCTGAGTGAGTGTGGAAGTGGTCAAGGCGAACGGAGAGGTGTTTGGCAGTTTAAGCTGCAGAAACACATTATACACATGAGGCTATTGGGGCAATTTTTCCCTCCCTAATATGAGCTCTGATCCACCTCAGAGAGCTGCATTTCAGTGATAAATGTCCAAAACACTAAAGACAAGTTTTATCAGTCAGAGTTATAATAAGATATTTTGGTGTGTAGAGATGCTCTGTAATGCCTTGTCCTCCCTTCCCCTCTTCAGGTTTCTGCTAACTGCTGCCTCTGGTTTTCTCCTGTCACAGCAAATGTATGGCTCATTTTGGGGAGGCAGACACCAAGAGTAGGAGGCAGTGGAGGCTAGGTAGATTTACTGGGCTGTGATGTGCTTTCTAGGAGGATTTGCATGGGATGGGCATGCCTGAGTATATGCCCTGAGTATAGCGGGCATCCTTGTTTCTAGGCTCCCTCTTGTTTTTCTGTTTAGCCTTGGTCCAGAGCCCCTGTTTACCTTCTCGCCTTTTTCTTTCAGCACTGCAAAATTTCTTGAGCAGTAACTGTCTCCTCCCATGTGTGTGCATTTTTTACACCGGTCACAACCAAAATCCATACTGTGCTGTTTTAAAGGTCTGGCTTTGCGGATGGAGCCATATAAGATTGTGGGACGTTAAGCTCTTCCCTTCCTACAGTGGTTAACCAGAGAGCCCTGTGCCAGTATGTCTGTAGCTACCAGGAGTGAAGGGAGGAGAGAAATTCATTAGTACAATTGGCTTAAATACCTGCTGTGTTGGGACCTGCCATGATGGCTTAGTGCCACTGTTGTCTCCAAGTGTGTGAAATGGCTTTCTGGTTCTCCCTGCAATCTGGGTCACATACGTTAAGGCAACAGCAGTGCAGATTGTCTGAAAGCACCTCGTGGTTTCACTTATGGGAATTTACAATTCAAATCAAGAGAATTTGCAGCCTCTCTCTCCCTTATATGGTGATTTTCTTTACTCTCCTGATACAGCAGTGATCAAGATGAAATATTAAATGTCCTCCACAATGTAATTATATCTGGCTGGTTGCAATCAATTCCCTCTGCCACATGTAGTTTGCTATTGCTTTTCCTTTTTCTTCCCTCCCTGTAAAAGACATGGGGCTGATTCTCACCTCCCCATGGGCTGGAAAGGGGACACTGCCAGCTTCCACTAGGACCCAGAAGCTTAACAAGGACAACTTATGGGAATGAATTCTCATCAAAAGCTCCAAGCAGTGCAAAGTTTGTTGCAGAGAGCCTGGACTCTTGTTTTCATAAAGCCCAAAGCAAAGTTTTATCTATTGGGCTGCAATTAGACAATGGTTTTCAAAACTCAGTCTATTGCAGGCAAGTACCTCTTTAAGAATAAGATATATTTAAAAATAGCCTTTTCTCTTTTCCTGAGCATAGATTTGGAAAGGCTTTATGAGGCAGAAAGCTTCATATGAGCTTCTTCCTCCCCCGGTGAAGAGATCAAGGTTATTAATGTACTCATCACTTTCTCATTCTCTGTCTCTGAACACATCAAGCAATATCCAAGACACATCCCTGTTATCAGGTGTGCAGGCTGGTATTATCATTAACAGGTCTCTGGGAAATCAAGGCCATTATTCAAGACACCAGTGTTCAAGCATTAGCGCCTGCTGCTCTTGTTCACAGGAGCAGAGAGGGGGTCAGAGAACTGGCCCTGGTCTCTCTGGGGTGGCTGGGAACAAGGATGCAATCCCAGGAGCTGCCCCTGTACCTATGTAGTGTTAGTGGGAGGGGAAATCTTGAGCATGGGCAAAGCTGATACCCTGCTTATGGCCAGAATTCTGTGTTTTACCATATCAAAATGCTCAATACAGATGTGTAGTGGATTCACAGAAAAATCTAGAGGCTGTTTTTTTTAAAGACTCTTCTTGGTGCTTCTTGAATTACAATGTGATCTGGGGGTTAATTCTCAGACCTGTTTTTTTGCCTTCACCACCAACCCACAATATATAAGTTTCATGGCCTAAGTGCCCC
>NW_010203346.1:0-17662 GCF_000695765.1 Mesitornis unicolor
TATATATATATATGCTCTAATGTTAAAACCCTTACACCAATCTAACCACTAAAAATACTATGAAATGAAGAAAACAGCATTTACTCCCTCAACGTATCTAATGAGGTGAGAACTTAATATAATTAAATTCTTCGTATTCTACTAAGGGCTCTTACCTCAGCATATAACCATTCTGAAGCTGTTGAATTCAGGAGCTGCTGAAATTAAGAACCAAGTCTGCTGGCACTTAGCAAGGCCTCTGGCTACACGCTCTCACCAGGAGGGGAGAGGGAAAAACAAGTTTCACCTCATTAGCAAGCAGAAAATGCTTCAAAACTTAATTTCATGATCAGAAAATGAACTTCTCTTCTTAAAAACTGGCATGGGGAAAACTCGTTTGAAAGCATGGACTGTATATCAAGAAAAGTAAATGATGTGAAGAAAAAACTGCAAGAGACTGCGTTGCCTCTGACCTTCTGTAATTTTAGTTCTGCTTTTATCTTCTTATAGGAGTTTTGAACTTCAAGACTTGATTGTGAGTTGCAGTTTCAAACTACGATTCATACACTACCTCATAGCTATGTTTTTTTCTGTACTTCATAGAGTTAGAAAGATTGTGATTACAACCACAGCACACAAAAACTCCCAAGTATCACTCTTTCAGATTAACCATTTCAAAGCATTTCAAAAGCAGACAGAGCGCGGTCTCTTTTCAATAATTTATGCATTTACACAGGTCACACTGCACGAGAGAAATCCATGCACCACTGAAAAAAGCAGCAAGGTACTTAAACGTCCTGCTGTCTGACAGACACCACATATCTGGAGAGATGCCTACTCTTCCTGAAGCCCAGCAATGCTCCTTACCCTCTGCTTTCCCATGTAAGAGCTCATCTGGCACATCAACCCGCCTGGACGCCTTCCTGTGTAACCTCATCTGGGTGTTCCTGCTCCGGCAGGGGGATTGGACTGGATGAGCTTTGGAGGTCCCTTCCAATCCCTAACGGTCTGGGATTCTGTGATCAAAAGGCTCCTGTGCTTATGGTTCACATTATGCAGGTCATACACAACTCAGTGTCTCCTCTCTATCATCAGCTGCTCAAACCACCTCGAGCCACCTGTAACAGCAGTCCTGAAGTTCAATCTGCAAGCTTCTTACAGTTGCAGGTTATTCCGTATGGTAGGTAAATGCTCGCCTGTGCAAGCTGTAATCACACGCCTCCGCAAGATAATACAGAAGTATGCTCAGTGAGGATCAGAAGCAATTTTTCAAGATTATAGCATCGAAAATCCAGTTTAATAAACTTTATAACTGGGAACTGTTTGATCATACATATAACTTTTTGCTATTCTTTCAAATAATGGTGTTTTCCCTGGGTGGCAAGGTCATCATTTGGGACAGAAGCTTTTAGACTTCATTAATCTTCTTTTGTATTTGCTAGAAAAGCTCAAGCTAATAATGTATGCAAGTCTGACACACTCAAACAAGATACTGTTTTTCTGCTGAAATTAAGTATGGCAGGCTCACTGAGTGACTCTGTGAGTGAAACAAAACATCATCTATCAGAACTGGAGCCTCTAAGGAAATCACAGAAGGAAAGAAAAATCCCAAGGACCTGAGACTAACAAAAATCTAAGGCAACATTTACACGTTACACAAACCCATCCAGTCTCAGGGCTGGACCCTCTCTAAAGCTGTCCAATTCTGCTGATGCCTCCATTGCTCAAGGTGTCTATGGATGATGCATTTGTTTTGCTGTTCCTGCTGCTTGAGAGATTGACTTCACGCCGAGGTTCTGCTGAACAGAGTGTTATGACTTATTTCTGCAGAGATATAAATATTGAAAATACAACCTGCTGAAAATTAATATCGTCTCTGAGAAGCAGAAAGTTATTCTCCCAGCTGCATCTCTGCCTGCCACGTACATACCACCAGTCAAATTATGGTAACTAAAGGATCTCTGTCATGTAGCACATGAAGTATTAATACAGATTTTATAGTGCCAAATTAGAAACAACGTATTTAAAACTAAGTCAAGTTTCATGAAAGCTTCTACTAGACTTGAAAACTGAAGACACTGGAAAGTAAATATATCATGATCAATTGGGCAGTATAGGCTTCTTCGCAGTGACATTTAGTACAGAGTCTAAGATATCAACGCCCTCCTAACAATCTCCACTGTCAGGGAGTCTGCAAAGTCCACCAGGCAGGTGCTGGCTGCCAAGATCACTGCCTGTCACAGCAGCAACATCATCCAGCAATCTCTGGAATCCACTTCCCATCTCTGGTCCTAGACTGTAAACTCTTCTGAGGTTCTCGGGTCTGTGTTTGTACACTACTGACCCTGACCTGTGAGCGCTAATGGATAATAAGAGGCAGAAAATATTAGATAACCTCTTCTGCTCTGTGCCCCAGTAGGTTATCCCTACTCTAATACGGCGAGAATAAGGCAGGCTAGTGAGCAACTGATTATTCTCTACCCAGTCTATTTAAAACACGATTGTTCTCTTGAAAGTGTATTACTATAATATGAAGAATTACAAAGATTACCTAATGTATAATCAACAAAGCTGGGCTGAATTGAGTGCCTACTCAGTTATTTAAACCAGCTGAAGGTGTAGCTGCTCCCTTTCAGATTTAAACCACTTTGAAATCTGACAAATTTTAAGCAGAGAGCTCTGTATTTTCCAGAATATACTGCCTAAACACACTGAAGATCCCTGCTTTTCTCAACTGGAAAGATACAGTTGACCTGGCTAACTGCTTCTCGGAGAATTCAACCATCATATGTAAAGCATCAACTTAACCTTTTAAAATCCTTCTTCCACTGACAGTTGCAGTCTATGCAACATCAGTATAGCTGTATGGAAAGATCTAAGCCAGCCATTTGGTAACCTTAATTCACTGTACTATCAAAAATCTACAGTTCACTTCTTTGCATGCAATTTCAAGTGACTTTCTTAATCTTTTTTTTAAAAACAGAACACAGGATGAAAATTAGATTCATATTGATATAAAAAGTAGTATATACCCAGTATAATGAAAAGGATTAGTTTGAAGATAATATGGCTTTAGCTCTTAAATTTGTGAAGCATAACATAATAAATGCATCTCATTTAACTTTTAAACCTCCTGAATAACACGCTATCTTTTAAAAGCAATTATTACCCACTGCCACTGTGATGACAAGAAGTTTGCAAGGAGGAAATCTACGTTGCTTAGAAAAGGCCCAACTTCGAAAGCACAGACTGCAGTGACTGGCTCTGCTCTTCTGCCATTGCACCTCATCACAGACACAGCAGAAATCCCATCTCCTTGTTCTACTTATATTCCGTGTTAGAAGCACTAAAGAACGGAACATGGGGACACAACTACAATGCCATCTATACAGTACCTTTAACTATTGCGGACATTTAAGAAAAATTAGGTCTTTATTCCATCACGCAATCCTAGGTCTAAGAACCTAAACCTCATATGCTATTAACTTACTTGTGAGAACGCTGTTTCAGGAGTCACAGTTAAATCAAGAGGTAAGGAAACACGTACACAGAGGTTTGGGGAGGGAAAACTTTGTCTTTTCTTTTTTCCATATTTATGATTCCAATCTTTTGCCGTGCCCCATGGAAAACTACAGAAGAAATGGGCAATCTCATTTATAATTCTGCACAATAGCGTACTTCTTTTTTCTTCTTCTTCTATATCCTTGCAAAATTAATCAAATGTTAATGGCAAAAGCTTTTTTCTTCCCAGTAAATGAAGGAATTATACAGTCTCATAATCACCAATAGTTTTCCAGAAGAATACAAATAAATTAAACGATAGCAGAGTATGCACTGCAAAAACTTTTGAAGAGCATTGCTAGAATTTGAATTACTCCAGCAAATCTAGTAAATAATTCTCAATAATCCACCTTCAAGTATTTTAGTAAACTCCAAGGCCAATTACCATTTACATTGTCTCCTGCAAGCAAGGCCCCATGGTGAAAAATTATTTACCATGATCTGGCACTAAGAAAACAAAGGAAAAAAAACCCAAACCAACCCAACTGCTAAACCAGGTCACTTGCCAAGGGAATCAGATCAGGAACTCTCCTTCACCCCTCCAATTGAGTTCACACACTTCCAGCGGGACTGACTGACTTAAATGACTCATCTTGACTAAGCATGAGCATCCTGAAGTACTTGAACTTTTTGTTTGCTCTGTTTGGTTTTGAGTTTGCTCTTCTGTTAAAGCCGGTGGAGAACAGCCAGCAATAGATTGCTTTACTTGATAGAGGAGACTATCTTATTTCTCTTTTCCTGTCCAAAAGCCATCCTATTTGCTGTTCCTGCTGTGGAACGCTGTCAGAGCTCTATCTGCCTTCTACTTTTTTCTTCTACCAACAGAGACCTCTCTGGATCCTAAATTGCCTTTTCTTCCCTGCTCATGACTTACCTTCTTGATTCACCCAGTCTAGTATTTCCTTCCTGAAATGCTAAAACTTCCTCAAGAACTCAGGTAGTAAGACAACAGAGGATTTTTTCTTCTGTTTTATAAACTAACACCGCAATGCCTACACAGGTTGTGCAGAAAAGGTAAAACTGCAGCACGACAAGGAATACATATGGAGCAGCACTGCATGCAGTTTGATACTGCATTTGTCAAGCACCAATATTTAATCACCACAGTGCATCTCTACTTCCTGGGAATTTTAGTATTCTCTGATCCCTGGACAAGGGAATACTACTGTACCTCTAAGTTTTGTGAGAAATTTCATGTTTATGTGTATGCATATGTGTTTGGTTATAAATATTTCCTTTTTGAACACATTCTATTGTGTGTTTTCATCACATTTCATCACTTTTGATCACTTGGGATTCATATCCCACCACAATCTAGCATGTATATGGTAGACATTTGTTTGCAATTTGATACAAATCTTATAATTAGAGGTTTGGGATAACAGTTACTGGCTACTCTTGAAAAGTTTCTCTATGAGAGAACAGCTGTAGACTGCAGTTTTGCTATGACAGCTATGCATGTAAAGATGAAATAAAATTATTTAAAAAGTAGGAAACTTGGCTATAGCTCATAAAATGTAATGAGGTATTAAAGATGCAAATACTGGAGCAATTTACCAACTTAGTCTTCTACAGAATTCAGCATCAGGAATATCAGGATGGCTAAAACTTGTGGAAACTTTTCTTAAAATGTAAATTCACACCTTTCCGAAAAAAAAACCAAGCCCTAAATTATAGTGCAATTGGCAATAAGTACAGGTTCCATCTCTACATTTGTAAACAATCTTGGGTTATCTTTTCCTTTTGTCTTCCAAAACTTTCCAACTACCAAGATGAAACAGTGTTCGAATCTGAAAAATCTCTGCCTATGGCAATCTCTCTACCCACATGCCTTTAAAGCTCAGTTCAACCATTTGTATTTTTAATGAGGTTAGGAATCCATACAGATTCCGTGTTGAGTAAGAGTGTGCACGTACACCAGTTCTGTCTTCTTCCCTTTCCCTTTCCTCTGCCAGGTCCACATTTTGGCCCTATTTCTATAGGATCGATCCATCATTCACCAATTCAACCTCAAGTGTCAGGAGGCTGCATTTAACTGCTTACAGATTTTTTTTTTCTCTTTTAAAATGAATCTAAAATACTGCCTGAGGCAGACACACTCACGTCTACCACTAGGCTATTTAAACCAGTTTCGGTTGCCTTAAAAAATAGGAAGAAAAAGCCATTAGTGTAACAGCAAAATAGTTGCGTTGCTTCTCCTCTGTGCTGTGTGTTGCTGATCACATGCACAAACTCGGTGTCTGCCACCTTCCCTCTCCTTTCTTCTCCCTCCAACCTCAATGTTTCATATTCTGCACTTTGCATCTTGGGATCAGAGAACTGGACATACCCACTTGAAAAAACATACCACTGAAAGCTGCTTGTCTGCAGCACGCTTTGTACCCACAGAGAAGTTCGTTCGGTTTTCTTCCCGTGTCTGTTGTGTCCTGCAATGTGAATATAATCTTTTTTGCGTAGGATTAAAAACGAGACACTTTCTGGCAAGAGCTAAAAACTCCTCTTCCTCCACCTTGCACTTAACTCCGTTTATACTGTAAGGTTAGCAGAGTACTTCAGCACATATTTAACAGTGCTCAGGCCATGCACTTCACGTCCTCCCTACACCACCAAGTGCTTATTAGTTCATTCACAGATCTGTTTTCAGCACTGACACTTGCAGCTGAATGCACATCTCCGTTCTTTGCTGAATTCAGTCCCGCTGGATGTGGGGATAGTCCCCAGAAATCCATGAGCTGAGATGTGCTGCAAAGCAGGGCAGCATTTTGAATAATTAGAAACAAAAATGCAGAAACAAACCCAGCTGAATGAAATCATCTGAATTGCTTCTTTTCTTCAGGATATATTTTGTTAAATTCTATTTTAAATTTATTAGCAGCAGTAACAGCAAGGGGTTCTGCTGCCACTTCCTCTCAAGGGATGATGCTCTCAAATGCTGCACGTTTCCAATGCAGACTGTAAGTAGGATAACGACAGCCTGATCAGCAAGGGCCTGAGAGTCCATAGCTCCAAACAACCTCAATATGACCACGACTTTGCCATAAAATCCTGCGCACTTCAGTGTGGAGCCGAGCAAAAATGAGGGAATGTTACTTAGCGATCACGTTTTAAATAGACTTTCAGTGTATTACTGATCACAGATGGATTCAGACACTTGCCACTATGTACTACCAGTTATAAAAACCTAATTTCTAGCTTTGGCACTAAAATGCGTAGTAGGAAAAAGGGACGCTTATAATGAATGCACTTTTTTCATTAACTCTTGCAATTAGGCAGCACTCAGCATACTGCAGGGCATTCCTTTGCTGCAGTACTGGCTCTTCCATAGGAATACATTACATACAAACCCTGCTTTTCCTGATAATAAGTGCTACGTCGGACAGCACTAAAACAGTTAAACGCATGTAGCTGGCTCTCTCTCTGGTGTTCTCTTGCTGTGACTCAGGGCTTATCTTTTTAGCCAGACAGATCATTAATTTTCCTAGGTGTTTATTATCCACATAAAATGTCCTATTCCTCTGGTATCAAGTGTTTTATATCTGTGGCTTAGCCTGTGTGAAATCAGTGAGATGACCAAAGACCTTGATATTATCCTGCTGTTATTACTCAATATGACATCTCTATGCCTCGGTCCCCTGAGCATAGTAAAAGTAGTTTTATAGTCAATTTTGTTGCCATATAAATCAAGTCATAATCCCCCTTTCCCCACAAAATCCATGATTTTCTTTTTTCCTGAGGTAGTCCAGGCACCAAAAGACATACTATACGACTAGCTACTAAACTTCAGACTTCCAAAGTAGATGATGAATGGCTACAGTTTATTAGACAACTCAACTGACTATATATGCCAACTCACATAAAAATTTGAGGTCTTATTCTTAGGCTGCCTGCCTCTTTTCCTTAAGACCATGCTTTTAATGTTAAAAGTGAAGTATGACGGTTTTATCTGTTAACCAACATGTAAATTCTCAGATTGGTGACAGGTGGCCATATGTCACATTAAGTTGGTGGTAAACCTTTTTTCCTGGTGCACTCTGTAAGCTTTGTTAGATATGTATATCTCCAGGAGAGCAAGTACAACATCATAGCAGTGTGTATTTCATCTACACAGTATAGATTACTTTTTTTTCCCCTTTTTAATACTTACTCTTAAGCACTTTATCCCCTGCAGTGGGGTGTCAGTCACCGAGAGCAGCCACTTCAAATAGTTTAGCTCACAGTTACGGCTTAATTTCGTACTCTTTCTTCACAATACTCCCAGCATACCTGGGGACCCGCTTTTGCCAGCATCTTATTTTTGTCTTCTATCAATTGCAACTATGCCAAGGACAACCTTGGCTTTCAAGCCATCCAACACATTCGTGCTTTGTTTCCTTCTCCCTCTTTTATTTGTATCAGCTATAAAAATCCATTTTCATTTGGAGGCACTGTTCAAAGAGAAGTAAATGAAAGTGCCTGCATAATTCTGGAACACAATTTGGAGCAAAACTTTGCTTATGTTATTCTTCACCTCTTTTATGATTCTTTTAAATTAAGCATCATTGCAAGGAGACATTGCAAGGTCCGCATCGAACGTGAAGACTGAAATATCTGTTTATGAAAATTACTCACTCATTTGCTGGTTTCTGCTCCCAGAGGACAGCACTTGCTATGCATTTAGGCAACAAATGCTATTTAAACATGGTATGATAACGATTTAAACTCTACAGTCAGACTCACATTTCATGCTTGGAATTTGAGAGGATTAACAGTATTTTTGCTCCTCTTGGAGCCTATATATCTCTTCCACCTCCCCTGGGAACTGCTCTGTGTCCATCTCTCCAGCTTTCTGACAGCCTCACTCCACAGCAGCCTTACATTACAAGGTCCTTACTTTTCCTGCACTGTGGAATATGTGAAGTCTGATCTGTTGCTTTCTCCCTGTACCCAGGACAGGATCTGCACTGATTCCAAAGAAAAATTCCATTTTCCTCTTGGATGGCCAGGAAGTAAATGGTATACTAAAATATGTACAAACTATGTAGGTTCTGAGGAAACTGGCTGACACTAGAGGGAAACGATAATCAGTAAATAGGAAAGCAAAGGAAGCAACCAAGGAGGTTTGATAGTGCTAGAAATGCTCTGATTTAAAGGAAGCTGGTTTGAAGGCACAATAAAGTGTTGGCCCTTGGCCACCACAGAGCCCAGAAGTCTTAGCCTTGAAGTCTGAGGCTTTCCACGTACTGCTTCTGGTGGGACACATACACAGTAGTAAGGGACACCAGATAGAAGCAGCCAGTCTGCACACAGTGCTCATCCAAAAATACTTACAGCTTAATCAGATGGGGAGAAGGATGTAGAATGGGAAACTGTACTTTCATGTTGCAGACGCTTGCGCCCTGCTGCAAGGAACGCTGCTTTAGCCAAAGGAAGCATCGAGGCTTGGACGTGATGTTTCACTCAGCCACAGAAAACCGTAACTGTAAACACAACTGCTTAAATAGTCATTCCCTCTCTCAAAAAGCTTTTCTATTCCTGTGAAAATACTTTAAAAAGCAAATGGCAAATAACTTAGCTGATACAAAAGTAATGTTGTGCTTGTCCTCAAATGCAATTTTTGAAAACAAGGAAACTACAATGAAAGAAATATGCAAATCAAGCCTTATCTCTACACCCATATGCTTACAGTGCATACTCATTTGCCTTAGTATTACCTACAAATGTCCTCCAGTAAAGCTCTAAGTTGATGCCACACAATTAAACCCACATCTGTTAAATTTTACCAACTCTTTGTCCTTGATAACATCACCCTTTTAACACTACGCTTTTATTTAACCATTTTTAAGCCCATAGACAAATTCATCTGCCACTTAATTTTCATCAGTTAGGAGAAGGTTAATGCTCACTAAAAAATGCCCCATCTGCCCCGTGAGGAGCTCAAGACAGCCGTACAGACTTTCTCTAGCTGTGTCACTCACCCGCACAGATACAAGCGAGGCAGAACGACACTCATTTTATCCTTTTATCCCTTTGATCCTTCCAATATCCTCCAAATACAGAAGCTACAGCTCTGTAAGGACACCACAGCTAATCACAGGGTAACTCAACCCAACTAATACTGTGACGGCGGCTGGAAGGTCTGAAGACAATTTCACACTGTTCAGTCAACAGTATGCAAACCACAGTTTTAATCTTCCAGTCAGGATACCTGACAGAATAGGAAAAGGCAAGGGCCTAAATTAAAAAGAACTGCAACATGGAAACATGTGACGTTGTGTGATAAAGTGAGAACAAGGCAACAACTCAACTTGCTCACAGATCTGGTATTAATGGACAGAACTGACTTCTGGACATCCTCTAAAAATCTCTGAAGATACATTAGAAAACTGTGACTCTAATTGATTGCTTTTAATTCTTGCATCTTGTAGCAGGGACATTGAAAAGGATGAAATTATGACAAAAAATATTAATGTCACAATATTAGCGACAATTATTAATGTCATAGCTATTTAAGTGCATAATAGAACAGCATTCTTCGGAAAACTTGCTTTCTGTGAATCACAGAATCCCAGACCGTTAGGGATTGGAAGGGACCTCCAAAGCTCATCCAGTCCAATCCCCCTGCCGGAGCAGGAACACCCAGATGAGGTTACACAGGAAGGCGTCCAGGCGGGTTTTGAATGTCTGCAGAGAAGGAGACTCCACAACCTCTCTGGGCAGCCTGGGCCAGTGCTCTGGCACCCTCACTGAGAAGAAGTTTCTTCTCAAATTGAAGTGGAACCTCCTGTGTTCCAGTTTGTGTCCGTTACCCCTTGTCTTATCATTGTTTGTTACCGAGAAGAGCCTGGCTCCATCCTCGTGACACTCACCCTTTAAATATTTATAACCATGAATGAGGTCTCCCCTCAGTCTCCTCTTCTGCAAACTAAAGAGCCCCAGCTCCCTCAGCCGCTCCTCAGAAGGGAGATGCTCCACTCCCTCCATCATCTTTGTAGCCCTGCGCTGGACTCTCTCCAGCAGTTCCTGTCCTTCTTGAACTGAGGGGCCCAGAACTGAACACAATATTCCAGATGCGGTCTCACCAGGGCAGAGTAGAGGGGGAGGAGAACCTCTCTGACCTACAACCACCCCCCTCCTGATACACCCCAGGATGCCATTGGCCTTCTTGGCCACAAGGGCACAGTGCTGGCTCATGGTCATCCTGCTGGCCACCAGGACCCCCAGAAGACGACTGGTTTTGTGAAAACATTCTGCGTATTTTTGTCCTGTAGCTTAGGCTTATCCTAATGAGCCAGCTTAAGTGTCCTTTCTATAATAAATGTCTTATTAGTTGGGCTGCTCTCTTCTATAACAACAAATCGTGATACTGCAAAATGCCTGTGCACTTGCCTTTTATCAAAGACATCTTAGCCTCATTTTCTATGCTATATGAAAACAATTGCTCCAGAAAAGAAAGAAAATAATATGATTTTGGCCTAGGCATTTTCCAACAACATCCTCGAAGGGAACAGTCAGAGAGAACATAAAATGTTCCCAGAAATTTGTCCATTAATGTTCATGGAAATTGAGTTCACACTTATATTGTCTTCATGTTTTAGGAAGTTTTGTGTTCTCTGAATCAAATTGCTCCTGAAATGAATAAAAGCCGATCTGGACACAGGAACAAATGTACTCTAAACGTAATAGGTATTTTTCCTGTGGGGTGGTTTTGGGTTTTGGTTTTGGTTTGTGTGTTGTTTTTTTTTTATCAGAAGAGTTGTCACCTTTTAAATATATTTCCAGTTCAGCATCAAATCACAGAATCACAGAATAGCAGGAGTTGGAAGAGACAATGCACAAGCGGAGAGCAATAGTGCACACTGAGGAGTAAGGACAACAGCAGCATTCGCAACGTCACTAGTCACCATAGGTGGCAATCCTGGGTGACCATACGTAAGGAGAACGTTCAATCCAGTGAATATGAAAGGCTATGAAGTCCAGGTTTTCACTGCCATTTCCTGAGGGGTTGACAGGATGGCAGCAAAAGCAGTGCCAGAGGAGCCCAATGTAACTTGATCAAACACAGGTTGTCCCTTACGCTGTTCTTTAGCTTGGGCATTTCTCATCTATACTCCAGTCTTCAGTGCAGAGACACCTAAATGTTGTGGTAATTACATTCAGTTCAGCTCAAATTTGACAATTTCTTCTATAAATCTGAAGGTAACAAATTTAAAATAATAAAATCTTTATTATTTTACATACTCTGAATTTGTCAGGGAATTACATAAAAATATTGGAATGCCTGGATTCTCCTCATGAACTGGGTGTATTTGATACTACTTTGAGAGCACTTTCTGCGTCTGGAATCTCCTGATTTAAAAATAAAAAAAAAAAAAGAAAGAAGGAATTCAATTAATTAAACCTGATGTTGTATCAATCAGGTTTTGTAGACTGGGTTTTCCTAAATATCTTTCTTTTGCAAGTGTAGCAATGAAAGCAGCTCAGAGAGAGGGCAAATGTGCAGAGAAGCCAGGAGACACAAACATCCTACAAGCCTGATGAGGAGCGGCTGAGGGAACTGGGCTTGTTTAGCCTGGAGAAGAGAAGGCTGAGGGGAGACCTCATCACCACCTACAACTGCCTCAAGGGAGCTTGTGGAGAGGTGGGTGCTGGGCTCTTCTCCCAGGTGATGGGGGAGAGAACAAGGGGAAACGGCACCAAGCTGTGCCAAGGGAGGTTCAGGTTAGAGAGAAGGAGGAAGTTCTTTCCTGAGAGGGTCGTCAGAAGCTGGCACAGGCTGCCCAGGGAGGTGGTGGAGTCACCATCCCTGGATGTGTTTAAAGAGCGGGTAGATGAGGTACTTAAGGATATGGTTTAGGGGGTAGACAGGAGCGGTTGGACGTGATGATCTTGGAGGTCTTTTCCAACCGAGCGATTCTGTGTGTGATTCTGTGTGTGATCCAGCACACAGACAAGATCATAAATGTGAAAAATTTTTCTTCAATACCCAAAATACCAAGTCCAATTAAAAAAAAAAAGTCTCTACAGAATGAAGATAAAGAAGGTTATTCTGAGTAATACTGTCTCACTAAGTAATACAATGATGACAAACTTTTTGAGATGTCTAACTTTAAAAAATAATTACCTGATTCTAAAGTCACAGTCTGCAGTCATTTATTTTTTTTGGAGCTGAAAGTTTAAATACTGAACTCAGGAAGTGCACTTTTAATGCCATCTGCTCGTGTGATCGATGCTGTGATCTATAATATCAGCTCTGTTCTGTCACTTTAACAGAATAATGTTGCAGGCACTTTTTCAGGCAGGGTCAATTTAACACCTGGTTTTGGCTCTGTTTTCAAATCATCAATATAATTTATATGGAAACCTGCCAGTGCAGAAAGCCATACTTGTACGTGTTTTGGTAAAATATCTTGTGGCTTATTTACCCTTAACAAAAACATAGACATAAACATATAAATAAAAACTTGAACAGCTATCACTGAACATGGGCAGAGACTTCAACAAAGCAAGTTAAATAGCAGAACTCTGGACACTCCCTTACCCATACCCTCTCACCCCCATCCCCCCAGTTTTCAGACGCATCACTTACTACGTTATTTCCTCTGTACTTAACAGACACAGTACAACTTGCAGTGGCCTCCTCTATAGCACTTACAATCCTTAAGGCTTCTGCCAGTCATACAAAACCATTCTGTTGAACTAGTTCATTTGTTCTGATACGTGGTACTGGGTCAGGTTATTTTCTGATTTCAGATTATATGTATTCTTGCAATATATTTTCATGGCGAGTCATAATCACATGGGCTTGCATTTGTATTCTCCTTATAGTAAGGAGTGTGTCACTGCCAAAGCCTGTAACCTGCGGATGTATGGTCCCATGCACATATGATGAGACGTACAAGATACAGCTTCCTTGCTATGCTTGCTGATTACAAGTTTAAAAGCTGTTACTAAAGGGGTAGGGGGGGTGTGTGGGGTGTGAAAAGGAAGATTTGCCATAAGATAGAAACTGCAAAATGACTGGAATTAGCCATATAAAATGCACGCCTTCTCCCCCAGTTTATAACATTTCCAACTGTACTCCTGAAGCTTAATGCCATAGGTAAACAAAGCTATAAAATATTAACTACATTCATTAGGACACAGAGAAGAACGTTTCATATAACAGGCCATCACAGCAAACGGAGCTGAAGTTTCACCTTTAAAATGCAACAGATGCTGTTGTGCCACTGAAACAGATCCACAAGAAAATTTCATGCTGGGAAACAGCCAGCTCAAATTCCACGGCTGTCATCTTTGGTGTAAAAGTTTGCCTCAAGCCGCAGATCAGAAATTAACTCAAAGCTACCAGTATGGTAAATGTTCATTGTTCAAATTCAACTTACAGAGCTTCAAATGGATGCACCCAGCTGAAGAAGAAACATACAGAAATCTATGCTCAGTATAATCTTTTAGAAGCCTCTCTCCATTTTAAAGCAAACCAAGTCAAGGAATGGAACTCAGAAGTTGGAATAAAGTTGTCAAAAGATCACCCTGCAGAAACACGGGCAGCATCCAGACGAAATGCAGTCTAGATGTTACAATCAGGATTGAGGCCACGAACCACACTCTGGGGAGTATTTTCATACAGCAGATTACCAATACACAGGTAATGTGACACAGTCTTTACCAGAGCTGTGAAATAAAGCATAACACCAAACCGATAATAGTAAAAACTAACGTAAAATTAACAAGTTGTTCAAGAGGTCTTTCTCCTCCTTCCCTAGCTTTCTAGGGAATCTTATTCAGAGAATTGAGTGTTCACATGCGCCAGCACCTAACTGCAGTCATAGAAAGGACCTATTAAAGCACTTCTGCAGACTGAAGACAGTAGGTATTGCTGTTATTTTAAAGTCTGTGCTCTACGACTCATTTAATTTTTAACAGAGTCCCTAAATTACAGTATTTCTATTTTCTACGAGAGCAGTAAATACTCTCAGACTCCTGGAGTTAAATTTCAGAATAGCAGAACAGGGATTCAAAGACACAACTCCCAGTGTAGCCACCTCTGACATTCCAATTCAACAACGTACTTATGACTATAAAGCCAGATCTTCTGCTCAGGAAAGAAAAAAGGAATGGAAGAGGGAATATGGGTTTAAAGCAAAGATACAAAATCTCCGCCTTCATTTTGG
Organism: Mesitornis unicolor; assembly: GCF_000695765.1. Classification (NCBI taxonomy): domain Eukaryota; kingdom Metazoa; phylum Chordata; class Aves; order Mesitornithiformes; family Mesitornithidae; genus Mesitornis; species Mesitornis unicolor. The sequence goes on from NW_010203346.1 coordinate 14,691, forward strand.
CTAGAAACACATTTCATGATGGCAGGCAGTTGGCTGTCATAGCTTTCACTCTAAAGCGATCTTCTCTGTTTCACTGTATGTGGAAAAAAATATTGGAAAGTAGGTAAGTGTTCTGTCTAAAAAAACCCAAAAACATGAGCTTTAAGATCGAGTGGTTGAAATAGGGTAACACTCAAAGCTGAATTGTCCTTCAGATGTCTACTCAAAATTTTCCCAACAGCTTTCATTTCTTTACTATATTAAAGGTGAAAGAAATGAAACAAATTGTTCCTATACTGACAGAAAAAGTGAATACATCCTGAACTACTCCCTCAATAATAAAGTGGGTGTGACAACCTTCCCATCCCTTACATTTGCCACTTTTTCATGTAATGTAGCTACAGGGTTGGTTTTTTTCCCGCTTGAGCTTCTTTTTTTGGCTAGACAAATGCTTTGTTGTGAAACAAAAAACATGACTAGAAAGTACTATGGTGCCACAGTCTCTCTCCTAAGCTTAACACGTGTAACCTATAAGGTGAAAACTGCATGTTACAAATACTAACATGCTAATAAACGCATATATGACATATATATAAATAATATATTTCAAAGAGAACTAAGCACAAAGGATGACTGCGACAAGCTGGCAGGAAATTTAAAGTTTCTGACATAATTTTTGCAATCAATTTCAACCAGCCAGCACCTAAATAGGTGAAAATTCCATAGAGACACTAACCTTTCACAACCGTTGTTAAAGTAACTTTTGAACAATGTACTTCAATGCCATTTTTATTGACTATGTCCTCTACAACAGAATTCTCCAAACAGCGATCCAACTTGGAGAAAGAATTACACAAATGTACAGGTAGCTCAAAGAAAAATTAAATATTGCAAACTGCATTACTGGTCCTAACACAAACCTGCAGAGCAGAATTCTTCCTAAACACATCATGGTGGTTTCCTTTCCTGTCATCACAGGCTCAGAGATGTTGCTGTTTAGCTCCCAGATCTGTTTTTAAAAACCATGCACTCAGCTGAACGCGATGGTCCTGCACAGGAAAGATCTGTCTCTGCCCAAAATACTGTCCTAGTCTTTCCAGCCTAACACAGGCCTAAACACAGCATGATTTCACCCAACAGTGTCAGTTTTTAACTAACCATACTCCAGACAAGCCCTGTTACTATTAAACTACTCCAACCATTTTTAAGCAACATAAATGTTAAAAGTGAAATAATCGCTGGATTTCAAACCTGTGGCTTGTTTTATATATTTGCATGGAGTGGGTGCTCCTAAATTTATGAACTTCATTTATCGATTGCAACTACGTGAAGAACCAAGCCTCCCTCAGTCCCATTGATATTTGTAAAACTGCATTCAGGAACTCCCTTCAGTCTATTTATGTTTTACAATAGTCTTGGAAAGCAAGTCTTTGGTTCTCACTTTTGTCTACAGAATAATCGATAGAAGATTCCTGGAGGGAAACACTGAAGAAGAGGCATACTTGTATAAGCCCTCATTAAAGCTGGCTGTGTTACTACAGGAGGTTTCTAATGAAGGAAATGGAAAGGAATATTATTATTCTCTATCTGCAAAGGCAAAATGTAACCTTACGAAGGTACATAACAAAAGAAATTATGCAGATATTTTTAATTTGACCTTTTAATATCTGAAGTTTTAAACCCTCAGGTAATCTGTCTCGCTTGCTCCCAATACAGAAGTACTCCTAAAATACCACACACTTTTAGCAAGTATTTAAGTTACATTCAGAAACACCTTTCTTTCAAACCAAAGTATAAACACCACAGACACAGAAACTCTGGGCTGGCAGAGTAGTAAGCAACTGCACAACGCAGAGAGAGGCAGCGCTCCTCAGCAGATCAGTGGTCTGCAGTTCTGCAGAACACCTTGCCCCCACGTGCCCATTCACAGACTGCCAGTGCACATCCTGATTGAAATCCTACTAAACGATGATGAATGATCTGTCTGGGTCTGCACTGTAAATAATAACAACAACTGAACATGAAGGATGGCGTGGTCATGAGGCCTACATCAGCGCGTAGCCCAGAGTGCTGTCTCCAGCCCTGCTGTCTACTCACAGCAGTAGGCAGAGTACCCTCTATGCACTAATCATGAAGTCTATGATAAGAAGCATAACTTTTACAGCCTGAAGGTAGCTTCTGCTATGCTGTTCTTTAGTACTAGTACATTTTTCTTTATTTTCTCCTTCGCTTATGCTGTCCCTCTTCTGATCCTGTGGGGATATACCTCTTGCTAGTACATTTTCATTTACTGAGCCCAGGACAAGGACTGCTGACACAAATGTATTCTACAAAAAAGCCTTACTCTATTTGCCATTGCTAGAAGGTGAAGTGCACAAAATATACACACTTATACACAGCTTTTGAAGGGACTACAGCTTCTTGAATATCAATATTACTGCTTAAAAAAACGCTGCACTTCCTGCAATCCCAAGAACCAAGAGTGGAAAAAGTTAGCAGAAATGGTATCTTTCCCTCACTGGTGTAACTTGTGCTTTTGACAGCACACTGACCAGAACTGGCACTGAGACCATCCCGTAAGATGGGTCAGGCTCTGATCCCACAGTAACAGCAATGCTTAGGCTCTGCCATACCACAGCTGAGACCCGTAGGAAAAGGTAAACACTTACACCAGCTCCAGTTCAATGCTGCTGGGTCGCTGTGGGGCCAGGACAACGATACCCTCAGCCCCAGTCAGGGAAGGAACAGAGTCCTGCTGCAAACCAGGCCAAGCCACTATCACGCACTGCATCACTGCCCCACCTGTATCGATCAACTTGAAGAATACAAAGAAATGGAAATTTTGGAGGCTTAACCGGCTTCAGACACAGCCCTGCGGGGATAGGAGGAAGGACAGGAGATGTTTATTAGTAGTGTTTGCAACCTAGAAAGACGAAGTTTTTCTCCAGTTGCTCCCTTAGCCTGCCCACTCACTCCCCAGCACGTAAAGGTTC
>NW_010203347.1:0-785 GCF_000695765.1 Mesitornis unicolor
TGATGGCAGAGCGGTGGATGTGGTCTACCATAATTTGTCTATAATTTGTTTCTTGCCATCACTCATGTTTACAGCAGAATTACCTAATTTTTGATTTCTAATGACTTTCTCATTAATCTAGCCATGAATTATTTTTATATAACTATTTGGCATTGAAGCAAAGATTTTATTTTTTCCTTTTAATAAGATCAGCATCTCTAGATAATTCTGTGTCACCTTTGAAAGGGGGCAGAGAGTCGAGCTTGGGTTTCATGGCATGACTCTGGCCTCCCTTCCCAGGGACCCTGGTAGGCTTTACCCAGGTCTTCCTCAGGACCTCAGCTCATCTTTGCTCCCTGGGGCCCCCCTTGTCCTTTCTTCTAGTACCAAGCTGTGTGTACAGGTTCTGGTTTGGTCTTTATTCCAACAGAAAAAAGACACTTTTTTCCTGCAGTTCTCAGGGAATTTTGTCAAGTGCTTTTCACAGAACATCACTGTCTTTACTGTTTCTTATAGCATCCCTGGGTCTTCTCATAGCTACAGGTTGTTGCAGAGGTTATAAATTTGGTCCTTTCACCTATCACCTGCGGCTCCGTCCCAGGCATGTGTGTACTGGTTATTATATCAGTCTTCCTGCTTTACTGCCTTGGTTCACTAATTTTATTTTTTACTAATGGTTTGTTATCTGAAGTTCAGCTTGTTTCCCCAGTCCCTGGAGCAAGCTCTGAGGATTCTCCCATACAGCACTGGATCAGACAGGTAGTTTGCAGTATCCCAAGTAGCTCCAAGAGAAAGGAACCAGAGAT
>NW_010203348.1:0-211 GCF_000695765.1 Mesitornis unicolor
CCGCTCCTCCAGGCTCTCTCTGAGCCCTGGTCGCCGCCCCAGCTCGGGCCTCTCCTCTGTAACCTCAGTCAGCTCCCTGAGGGCCGCCGCGGGCTGCTTGACCGCTCCCGGTACGGCTCCGGGGCAAGGAGGGCTGGGTGGGGATCTCCGGCCCGCTGTGACCGTCCCCCTTCCCGTAGGTGCTCGGTGCAGCGGCTGGGGCCCCTCCCCC
>NW_010203348.1:272-545 GCF_000695765.1 Mesitornis unicolor
GTGAGAGCTGAGGCGCCGGTTACCAGGCCCTGCCGGGACATCCCGGTCTCAACCCTGGGCTGCGAGGGCTGCCCCTGCGCTGCCACCTCTGCCGGGAACTGGGGCTACTGGGGCTGACTGGGATGGAGTTCGCTTTCTTCATGCGCTGTGTTTTTGTGGGACCAAAGCGGTGCTGGGTGACACCTGAATGGGTTGGGTGACACCGAATGGTGCCTTTGCATCGCTCGGGGCTTTTCATATCACAGAATCCCAGAACGGTAGGGATTGGAAGGG
>NW_010203349.1:0-267 GCF_000695765.1 Mesitornis unicolor
ATTGGGACCCCTTGAAGAGGACATTGGGACATTGAGGGGACACAGGGGCACCAAGGGGACATGGGGACACCAAGGCAAGGGATACTGGGACACTGAGGGGACATGGGGACACTGAGGGGACACTGGGACGACATGGGGACACCAAGGGAGGGGACATGGGGACACCAAGGGGACATGGGAACACCAAGGGAGGGGATATTGGGACACCTTGAAGAGGACATTGGGACACCAAGGGGACATGGGGACCCCTTGGAGGGGACACTGCGA
>NW_010203349.1:326-563 GCF_000695765.1 Mesitornis unicolor
CACTATGGCAGGGGACATGGGGACCCTGTTGGAAGGGACATTGGGACCCCTTGGAGGGGACATTGGGACACTGAGGGGACATGGGGACTCTGTTGAGTGGGACATTGGGACCCCCTTGGAGGGGACATGGAGACCTCATGAGAGGGGGACATGGGGACATCAAGGGAGGGGACATGGGGACACTGAGGGAGGGGACATTAGGACCCCATGAGTGGGGAAATGGGGACCCTGTTGGAA
>NW_010203350.1:0-1937 GCF_000695765.1 Mesitornis unicolor
GTGCTTCGGGCACCGCGATGGTGGGGGAGTGGGTGCCAGGGTGTTGGGGGAGCTCCCTCTTCGCCTGGCAGTGAACTGCATGTGAGGGCGTTAAATCTGAGCCGAAAAGGGGGTTTGCCCCTTTCATGGGAGATAGCATTGGTTTTACTGCAATATATTCATTTACGAAGGCCACCGTGTGCTCCCCGTCAGGGATGTGATACGGAGCCATCGGATGGTGCCATCCTTAGACCATCCCAAAGCTCGGTTCTTGTTATTGCTCAGCTGATGGCTTAACAGTTCACTTTTTCTCTGTTTGCCTCTTGTCAAGTAGAAGTGGTCCAAGGGGAAAGTGAGGGACAAGTTGAACAACCTGGTCCTGTTTGACAAGGCCACCTACGACAAACTCTGCAAAGAGGTGCCCAACTACAAGCTCATCACACCCGCAGTCGTCTCAGAGAGACTGAAGATCCGAGGCTCCCTGGCCAGGGCTGCCCTCCAGGAGCTGCTCAGCAAAGGTGGGCGCTCAATGCTGCAGAAAGCAGCTTCACTTGGATGTGTTCTTCTGCTTGCTCACCTAGAAGAGTTCACACTGCATCTGAAGTGTGTGAATTGGTGCATTTTTGGCAACCCGCTGCCTTAGCTTGCATTTCAAAAGCACCCCAAAGTGAGGAGCAGCAGCTCTGCTGCACTCAGGGGCTTTGCCATAGTAAGAAAATGCTGCCAGAGTGGCTGGGTGTGATATAATTGTTGCCAGACCTAACAAACACCTCGTATAAGCGTGTATAGAACTGGTGACCCTGGTATTGCCTATCACGCGTTGCCTGGTCTGCCACTTTGGAAGGGAGCACAACGTCCTCCAGTGCCCGTGTGCTCACATAGCTTCCTTTTCTTGTAGGTTTGATCAAACTGGTGTCCAAGCACCGAGCCCAGGTGATCTACACCAGGAACACGAAGGGCGGCGACGCGCCCGTGGCAGGGGAGGACGCGTAGGGAGGTGAGGACGTGGGGGTCCGGGCAGGGCTTTGGGAGCTGCTGCCTCAACCTGGGTCTGATCTGGGCCTTTTGCTTTGCAGGTTCTCCAGCGACCTCAACCGTGTGTCATATGTAGATGCATACAATAAAACTATTGAAATGACTTTTTCTTGCTTTTCCAAGAACGTGTGTGTTGCATTATTGATGTGTTATTGCACGATAGTGGGTTTTGGTGCAGGTCATGGCTGTTTTCCTTTCCAGGCAGTTTTTGTGTGTGTACTGTTAACAGTGAACGTGCTTTTGTGTTGTGAAAGGGGAAGGAACTCTTGCATCCCCTGCAGCTGTCGGTGATGCTAAGCTGTATTCAGTTCTAATAGGAGGAAAATTGGCCATTTCTTGCATTGCGATAGGGCGCGTGCTAGTGGGATATTTTCATTATTTGAACTCTGAACAAGCTGTGCCCAAAGATCTCTGCAAGGCAACAGCATCCATCAGGCCAGTGTCTCATGGGGAGCACTAACAAGCAGCTCTGAGTAAGGCTGTATTTTATTGAAACAAAAAGTTTTTAAGGCCGCCTTTCTTCTGCTGAGGACTAAGAAGTTGTCTGTTAGGTGAGGCAGAACGAGGAAAAGGGATATAAATTAGCATGGAAACACCGGGGCTGTGGCATCAACCATCCCCAAAGTGGGCCCTGCATCTGGACTGAGTTTCAGTTGGGCTGTGAACTCAGGTGACTAAAAAAAGGTTTATTTCCCAAAAATAGTTCTTTAAAGGGATGTCACACTATGGATCTGCCTCTGTGCAGCTCGGGCATTCAGAAGCTGATGCCCAGATGCACCCTGCGCGTCTGACGGGGAGTGGATCCGTGACACCCCCTGCAGCGCAGTGCTCGGCTCAGCACCGCGCTGCGCTCACCCTGCAGGGCACTGCACACCTGGATGCGCAGCATCAGTGGGAGCAGCAGCCGCGGCTGCCCCTGGTCC
>NW_010203350.1:1968-3331 GCF_000695765.1 Mesitornis unicolor
GCCCCTGGTCCACCTCCCACGGCAGCCGCAGCTCAGATTCCTCCATGTCCTCATCACCTTTTCTTCTTCTTCTGCCCCGACTCGGTTCTGAACTGATGCCTGAAAGACAGCGTAGCAGTCAGAGCACAACTGCCCTTAGCAGGAGGCAGCGGACGCACCTCGCCGCACGCACACGGCAGCGCTGCGCCCCCCTGGGCCCCACAGCCCACCTGGACTGCCAGCGCCGGCCGTGGTTCCAGACGCGCCCGAAGGACGGCAGCCAGCCCTCGCCCGTCTGCGAGCCGTGGTCGAAGTTGGCACCGACGCGCTCCGCTGGCAGCTTCTTCAGCTTCTGCTTCTCCTCTGGAAGAGGTGTGTGAAGAAAAGGTTTTCCGGTCAGGTTTGATTGTTTAATGGGGTAAAGTGACTAAGGTTAACCAAGCGTGTACAACCCACTCACTCTGCTTGAGAAATTCCTCATAGGAAGGCCCAATTTGCTGTTTGCTTTCCTCCTCTTCCTCTGTCAACCACGGAGGTTTTGCTCCTAGAAGTCACGGGGAAAACGCGTTCAGCCGCTGACGTGACCCCGAGCTGGGGATGGGAACAGGCAGCCCCAGCCCCGTCCCCCTTCTCGCCCAGCTGGAACAGTTACCGGTGTGAACGTTTCCTTTCCCTTCGCTCTCCTGTTCACAGAAACAGAAACACCAGTGAGAAACTGAGGCTTTTCAGAGTATCTCTAAACAGGTGTTAAGTGCATTCCCTCCCCGTACGGAATTCTGTTACAAAGTGACACAGAGCAGTTAAATTTGAGTCACGCTCTTTAGGGGGTCACCCTACCTGGTGGCCAATGAAGGTCAACGCCGGGCCCGAGTCCATCCAGTTCAGGTCGGGTCCTGTCTGCGTCCCGCTGGGGCCAGGCTGCTCTGTGTCCAGAGAGGAGTCCCTGGAGCAGAGGCACGGAGGTGAGTGATGGGCATGGGTGTGGAGCTGGCTTTGTGTTTGCTGGGACAGCTTTGCAGTGAGCAGGAAAAGGAGAAACGTTCTTGGGGCACAGTAACATCAGGTACTTGGATGTTACTGCTCCGCTCGCTCTTTATGGTGGGTGGACAATAATGTTTTTGTGGAGATGTGTGGTGCTTATTACAGCAAGGTAAGAGTTTGCAAAGGACCTGAGTGAGGGCTGGATCCGGGCAATGACAGCGTCCACCCCAGTGGCAGCAAGTGCAAAAGGCAGTGCTGCCGTGCTCAAGGGGGGCACGGGTTGCAGTACTTTGGGGAGATGGCTCTCACCTGGGTCCTGTGCCGCTGCAGAGTGGGGGTCCAGTGCCGAGCTCTGGCTCTGTCTGCAGCTGGGTGCGATGCAGGAAAAATTAACGTTTTCGGG
>NW_010203351.1:0-710 GCF_000695765.1 Mesitornis unicolor
CAGAGTCACCTGGAAGGGGAAAAGTGAGAAGAAATCAAGCTTGACCCTGTTCTCCAGAGTGGGGGAAAGGCCTGAGCATGAGACCCCCATGAAGGCACGGGTACAGCACAAGCTCTGGTCTGTCCCCACCAGAGCACGCCTGCTCCAAAGCCTGGAGCTCCTGTTGGACGAGGCCGCTCCGCCTTCCCCTGGCCTGTGGACATGACACATCGACCTCCAGCTGCCAGGGCTGGGGCTGGGGACCCTCCCGGCAGGCGCAGGACCCCGCTCTGACCCTGGCTGTGGGGCTGTCCCCAGGGGCTGAGCACTTGGGCCCAGGGCTGGGGAACCAGGCCATAGCCAGGCCTGTGGGCAGTGAGGCCTCCAGGTCCCTCCCCCAGGCCATCCAGGGGCTGAGGAGGAGAGAGGCCCTGTCCTGACGTGGCCCAGGGCATCCTCTGTGGCCAGAGGGGAGGGCAGAGCTCCCTCACTCTCCCCGTGGGAGCTGACTGCTGTCCTTTATGTCTGTCCCTGGGGCTCCCCAGCGCTCCTGCAGGGCTTCAGGGCCAAGCAAATGCCAAGACACAGGGGCTCAGGGCAGCTTAGGGCATGTCTCAGGCTGTGGCATGGCTGCCCCTTTGCTTCTGCAGATGCAGTTATCTGCACCCTCACGTGGACTGCACAGATGCCATGTCTTGTGAGTCTGGGAGGACTTCAGGGAAACAAGGAAG
>NW_010203352.1:0-8212 GCF_000695765.1 Mesitornis unicolor
TTTTATCCTTATTTTTATCCTTATTTTTATCATTTTTCAAAACCTCTCCCTATGTACTGACAGAATCGCACGTTTCCTCCCCCCACTCAGTTCCAGAATCTCGGTCTATGTCCACCTTTCCTCTTCATGTATTTGTTACAGGGACACAGAGGAACTTGGACAAACCCCTTCTGTGTCGCTGTTTGATGAGCTGAGGACGGGGGCTGCTGGCGGCTCCGCCGTGCGCCCAGATGGAGATGACAGCAATGGAGCTCTGCACAATGAGCACGAAACCTGCTCGTTTCATGTGCAATCCTGTGCTGTTGCACAAGGTAAAATGGGTTTGCAAATCCTGCAGTAATCGGCAGAGGGGCCTGTGGTTACTTCCAAATTTATCAGTGGGGAAGCAGATTGTGGAGCTCTTGCACCTTGGTTTTGTTGTTAACCCACCCACCACAGCAAACGCTGGGTACGGGGATTTTGGGAGTGCACAGAGGTGATGCTGCATCCCGAGGGCACAGAGTGTGGCCAGATCACCCTCCCTAGGAGAGCACTGGGAGAAATGGGACCAGGGGAGAGGGAAGGGGCAGTTGGGCTCCAGAAGGGAATTGAGTTCAGATATCTCAGCCAAGGGAGCAGAGGATTTTAACAAAGGACATGAGCAAACGGTTTAGGTTTTTTGGTTACTGCATAATTTAAAGGAAGGATTTTGTCGCCCTTTGCTACATAATTGAATTTTTATAGTGCTGCTAATAAAAATATACGTCAAATGTGACAATTATTATTCGTCAATGGATTTTTATATTATTTCAGCCTGAGAAATGTATGAGAAAGCATTAAGGATAACTGAAGATGTATTCTGAAATAATTTCTATGATTTAGTGCTCTTTAAAAACTAGTGAAATACTTGGATGTCTCCTCTACTTCCATGAAGTAATTTTGGGTTTCAGATGGCACTGATGTATTTTAGCAGTGGTGAAAGAGGGGCCAGCCCTGCAGTCACTTTTGGGTACAAATCCCATTTGTTTCCATCGGGCTCTGCTGGGGCGAGGGAGACGGCTGCATCAATGCAGGAATAGGTAAAACCTGTCAGCTCCAGTGTGCCATTTGTCTGGGTGTGGAGAACAGCGTTATCCCTCCATGGCCTGTGAGGCAGGGCAGTAAATCATTTTAACAGGGCTTGGGGATGAAGACAAACCCCTCTGACCCCTGGTGCCTGCCCCTTCCTGTGCCCTCCCTGGTTTTGGGTGCATATCACAGGACAAAGCTGCAGAATTTCACTGCCCAAAGGGGAACAACGGCCCAAATCTCTGCACTTTGGCTTTTCACCTCTTGAGTTATGAACCGATGGAGTTCAGGAAAATATTTCCTTTTCTTTTATTAAACCCCACATTAAACATCTGCCATTAGGTTTATGTGGGGCACTGGTTTCCAGCTGAAGCATTCCTTAAAAGTGTATTTATCCTTTGAAGAAGAAAGGGTGTTATTATTTCCAGAAAGGAGAAAATGATGATTTAAATATGCTTTCTGATAATGGGACCGCTTTGCTAATGAAGGGTAATTTTCTGGCTACCTCTGGAGGAATTAAGCTCGTGGATTACAGAACGCATCTGGGGGAGTTTATCTGATTGCCCAGCAATTGTGACCTCACTGTGGGCTGGGCAATTAAGCTTTCAGATGCTGTTTTATTTATTGGGTTTCTCTTTTGCTGGCAATACGGGGCAGAATTTGGGATAATGGCAGCGGGGTGTTGGGAGCGGCACCACTTGGGCACTGTCCCCACCAGTGCCCTCTCCAGCCTGGGGGGGGTAATTAAGCAAGGAAGGAGCTAATGACAGCAGGGGTAATTAAGCAGGCAAGGAGCTAATGACAGCAGGAGCTGTCTCATCCCGAGTGAAGGCTTTTGGGCTGAAAGATGTGGATGGGCTCAACGTGTGAGGGAGTCCTTTTGCACAGCAAATCTGCGGATGTGGCTTTAGGATGTTCTCCTGCAGTGAATCATGGCTTCCCAAATTGAAACGGTTGTTTTAGGAACATGCAAAGCGGCAACATTTTGGAAACTTGGGGAAAAGTTTCCCCAAAACTCTTTCTATCTGGGGAAATTGTGCCCCCAGATACAGATGTCAGTCAAGTTGAAGGTGGGTTCCAAAGATGTGGTGAGAGATGAGATCAAGATAAGCAACAAAGCAGTGTTTGCAGGCAAAGGTAAACGACTCGGCACTGAGCAGGGATCTCAGCCCTTCCAACCCTCCAGTGGCTGTGCCGAAATCCTCAGGTGGCCAAGAGCCGGGATGTGCTCACCCGGTGCTTTGGGGTGCAGGTTTTGGAGATGGCTCATGGGCAGGAGTCTGTGTGGCCACGTTGATTGCACACTGGGGATCTGGATGCAGGTCTCCTACAGGACAACGGCTGTAGATGCTGTTGTGTGGGGTTTTCCTGTCTCGCCACTCAGGATGGGTGCTGTGTGCTGCTCCCCACACCAGCAGTGCCCTCCCATGTGCTGCGGGATGCGGCTGAGCCCCAGAGCCAGCCCTGAGGGGCTGTGGGGTCCCCATGTGCCAGTGCATGGGGACCAGAATGGAAACAGGAGGGAAAGGGGGAATGAGTTTGGTGTTTTTATGCTGAGAGAAGCAAGAAGTAAGTGTCCACTGTGACTGATCTCAATATTGCGGAGTGGAGAAGTGTTAAAGGCTTTTTGTTGTGGGGCAGTCAACCCTTTGCAGTTAAACGCGCTTCCTCTTGGACCTCCTGCTCCTCGGGCTCTGCCATCGTTTGGGCAGTCCATCAACACCGCCCTTCTCCGTCGTGATGTATTGTGCTCGTGCATCTCCGGAGCGAGCTTTCTTTCTGATGATCAATTGGTGAAGTGCATCATCCGAGCGAGGAGGATGATGGTGATGATGATGTAGTACTCTGTGGATGATGCCATCCAAAGGAAAGAAAAGGTCAGACAACAAATTTGATAGAGTTATTGGATAAAAGTCAGGCAACACATCATCTCCAGGGCCACTTCCCTATTGCTGTGGATTGCTGATACCAGCAACACAGCCCAGGAGCCCTGTAGCTGCCTCCCTCCGCCTGTAGCTGCCTCCCTCTTCTGTTCTTCTGGGTGATGTTCACCAGCATTGCACACACGTCTCTGCCTATGCTGGTGCCAAATTATGCGCATCTCTGTGGGACTTGCTCGCTTGCTTCACTGCAGTCATATGAGGTCCTAGCACATTAGATTTTAGTGAGGTGAAGTTACCAGTGCAGTGTCATAGAATAGCATCCACAAAATTCTTACTTTATTGCAATAGTTTCCTTCACCATGTCTGAAAATATCTCTTAAGATCGTTTCCTCTGCTTCTTTTCCACAGCATCCAAATCCCTGCTATGCCCAGGCTGAACAGAAAATATTCAGTGTACCTTGGAGGGAATGGTTAAAAACCAGGATGGATTTTTCTCTTCTCTGTTTGCTTTCTTAAAGTCCCAGAAATTTGCTGTGGAAGGGCACTGAGAGACACAAATAATGTGTTGTATCCCAAAACGGCTCAATTGCTTAATGCCTACTGAAATGTAAATGAAGCTCATGAGAGCGCTGAGGGATTTGTCTGTCCATCCAAGGTCAATACATTGAGTAAGGTGCAATTTGCTGTCTTCTATTGAATATTCCTGATTTTCAGAAAAGGCTGCAGGCTGCTCTGTCCTTTCAAGCCCCTGTATTTACATCGTCTAACCATGAGTGGTTTTGTAAGACTAAGCTGCGACATCCAAATGCTTGGCTTGGCCATTCCCCATATGAGTGTGGGATGCCACGCAGCCACTCCTGCAGCGGGAGTGTGACCCGGCACTGAAAAACAGCCGGGGCTGGCTTTCTGGGGCCGGGGCTGGCTTTTTGACCCAAGGATGCTTTTGGGGCCAGGGTCTGTTCTGTGCCGTGTGGATGTTTCAGGATGCAGGGGTGAGTAGGTGCTGACCCCCAGCACCCCCTTTTCTGCAGAGCTTGTGGTGTGCTGGCAGTGGTACCATGGGGAGGGGGTCAGGCACCTCCTGTTATCCCCGTACGGTCTATGGAGAGCTGCAGAGTAAATGAAAACCCCAATGCATACACCTCTCCTGCCCCAACAGCATTTTTCTGGTGTTTTCCCCGTGTCACTGACACCAGAGACTGACCATTAGGGTTGCTTTTGTGGAAAGGGTACAGGGAGGTGCATCCCTCTGCAGCTGGATCCCCCAAAAATGCAACCCCTGAACAGCTGGAAGCGACTGCTCTGAGGCCTCTGACTCTTGTGTGCTGGTCAGGGGCAGTGCACAGAGCATTGCATGGGAATTTAATTATCAGGGATTTAGTATCAGATTTGTTAAGAGTCTGAAACAGCAAAATCGCAGAAATTTACTTTGCACAGCATAATTTCTGCAGAAAAAGCTTAGAGATTCTGCCCAACCCCGTAATCTTGGTGTCACTGTCGTTTCAGGAAACGCGTGTTCAGGAATGCTGCTGCTGCCTCATCTGTTCCAATGCCCTTAAACCGCTCCAGTACATCGAGCTCCTTGGCAAGCGCAATTTTGGGTTGAGTTAAAGCTCCTAATGCGACAGAAAAATGAGAACTCTGCAGGTTTCCTTGTTCTTAAAAGCTTGAGCAAATTGCTGGTAATGGCACGTCAAATGCAGCTTGTAGACGGTGCAGTGCCACTTCATTACAGCATTTCCAACGTGATTTGGGGTGAAATAAAGCCGAGAGCTGCCTTAGCACATGGAGGGGTCCATGGATCAGAGTTACCTTGGGCAGGAAGGATCTGCAGCTCTGCAGCTATCGCTGTTGTAGGCGCAACTGCAAAGTAAGCGCTGTACATGTATTTATGCATGGATATTTACAGAAAAGATGCACAGATAAGCAACCTCTGGGTCCATCTGTGTTTATTTGAGATGTGGACAGGTTGTGTCTCCTATCTCTGTGTCACTGCCTGCTTTCTAGAGCAGCCCGGGCTTGCAGTGTGCCAAACCTCTTTAAAGCATCCAAATAAATAAGTAAATGAGAGCAAAGCCATTTGTCGCTAATGGCACTGGTGTGGCTCTGCAGCTGGGCTGGCTTTGAAGGGAGCAGCCGCTGATTTTCGAGTTAGCCAGGTGAAGTGGAAACACAGAGATGGAGCTGGCAGTGTCTGTCACTTTGGGGCCCGGATTTTCCCCGTGCTGAGTCCCATCCACCAGGAACAGCTCCCAGCGCGGGTCCTGCTGGAGGGAGAAATCCGGGCTGTTTGGTTTCCCATCATTTTCCCTTCATCCCCCCTTATAATGAATCTTATTAAATAACTTGGGGAAAAAAAACAGCTTTTATTACTCAAATGTGCAACAACAAAAATCAGAATGGAGGAGAAACCGATAAAGTGCCCAATACCTCAAACATTCTTTATCCAAAATGATAAATAATAGGAAACAGGGGCAGCTCTTAATGGGGCGATTCGAGACCAATCTTGATTAGGATTTTCAACCCCAGTTTGTTGTGTGTCTTATATCAGCTCTTTCCACACAGAATGATACACGTCAAAATCTGGCTTAAAATCTGCAAGAACTGAAGTGATTGGAGCGAGAACCATTGGCGAGTTCACCAACTGTGCTCTTCCAGAGACGAGCCTGTCTTTGGCCAGGGAACGTAAATCCAAACCTCCAGACTCCACTGTCTGCAGAAAGCAGACCAATACTTGGCCCTACCAAGGGATGCGTGGATTTGGTCAAGAGGATGGTTACAAGTTCTGTTTTAATCTTTCTTTCTTCACCTAATGATGTTTATGACACTGTGCCTAACGGATATTTGTTACCCGATTTCAGGAGGATTTGGCCAACGTGTGGGATCTCAAAGCACTGGGGTCATTGGTTTTGTGGAAGCAGCAATGAAGGAGCCCTCAGGCCCCATCCCAACACCTCCTGAAGGCAGAAAGGGCACAGGTAACTGCAGTAACTGCAGAGCCGAGGGTGCTCTCCAGGTCTGGTGAAAATACAAAATGCAATAGGTTACCATAGATTTCCTCCTTTACGGTCCAAGCTGTCCCAGTATTTTCACTTTCAGAAAGCAGATGACTGATATGAACCCCGAGCTCCCAATGGCAGTGACTCCACACCAACTCTTTCTGCCTGCAGGACATCAGTCCAGGGGATGTTGGGGAAAACACAGGCAGAGGACAGAGAAAAATACCTGAGGTGGTGCAATTACCTTTCCAGGGCCATTTAAAGGCAGCAGCCAGTGAAGGAAAGGGGTAGGATCTAATTTTTCATGGTTAATATTAATCACACGCTGGTACTTTCTGCAGGCTTCCTCCTGAAGCTCCTACAATTAAATGGAAAATCAGACAAAAAGCTTTCGGTGCTGCCTTTATCTGCACATGGTGGGGTCCTCCTCTTCCACACCCTTGTGCTGGGGAGATTTTGGGCTGGATGGTGGGGAAGGCGATGGGAAGATCTGCACCAGAGCACCCAGTGGGGCAGGGAAAATGCTCGCAATTAGCGATGCTCGTTATCACGGGGTGAGCGATTCACAAATACTGCGCAGAACAGGGCCCCGTGTTGCACAAGCAACAGCAAATCTGGTAGGAGATTTATTAGCGGAGCGGGGACGTTTGTATTTTTCAGATGACAGGGCAGATGATGGCTGTGTTACGCGAGCAGGCGGGATGAGCCTCATCCGAAAAGGCCTGGTTGGTGACGGCTGGATGTGACAGCAAGACGGATGGAGGTCTGCGAGCAGCGAGACGGGGCGATAGACGCTGGGATTGAAACCTGCACACCAGCGGTGTCCTTCAGAGAGAGCCGAGCTTCCGCTGTGTAAGTCACAGCGCGGCCCTGGTGACGTTGGTGGGATTGGGTTTTCCTCATCTTTTAGCATTGGGGTTTCCAGAAGCAACGTTTGGAGCCTGAGTCAGAGCTGTAGTTAACGGGAAAGTGGTGTTCTCTGAGAGCTGGGCTGTGCAGACAAGTTTGTTGAGGGGATTTGAGCCAGGAAGAGCCTCATTGAACACAAAACATCCCAAACCCTGTTGAGGTGTTGGACTGCAGGGTCTGTACAAAAAACTGATGGGGGAGGGCAGTGAGAACTGACCCAGAGCTGTGGTCCAGGCAGGGCCAATGGAGCGCGTAATTGGGCAGTGTTTAACTTAGGCTCGTCAGATTCAGGGGTGTTTAATTACAGCAGAGTCAGCTCTCAAAGTGGAAGGAGCAGAATCCAACAGGGCTTTCCTCAGCCTTCAGCTGCCCAAGGGAGACATTGCCATCTTCAGCTCTTCTCTATTTCTTATCTCCGTGTAGGTATTGCCATTTGGAGCCAATGCTTCCTTTGATATGCACACACATCCCGATGGCAAATCCCCACCTTTCACTGTTACCACGTTTAAATCCGTTTCCTTGACACAGCCCTGTACGTGGATGGGTTTCACGCCTCCAGAACGCGTGTGCAGGGGGTCAGAACTGCACTGGGGCGGCAGCTCCCTAACCAGAACAGAACCCAAATTCCTGGGAACGTGTCCCCTGTGGAAACTCCCCGTGTGCATCAGGAGCAGGTACCATTCTCACCCAAAATGCCCCGAACTCAGCGGTGTCCTGACAAATCAATGGGCTCCTTCAAAGGTAGTGCAGCAGGATGTGCCTTTGCTTTTCTTTCTCAAGCATGGAGCAAGTATATTTTAGTGAAATACGCAATATCCAAAGTCAAAACCTGATCTCCTCCCTGGTTTTGCGGCTGTTTAACATTGTGCCTTGACATTTTTGTCAGTACTGGACCCAATCACACCCGTGCTTGCTTCCATTTAATTGAAGAATGAATTATTGTCCTATACTGTAGTTATTCATCCCAAATTTGTCTGGTCCCACTGATACACTCATTTCTCTGCTCTCTTAAAAGCCACATTCACTCACCTCCATCACTAGAGGGTTTGTGTCTTCATGTTACCTATGATCTGAGCTCCATGACCAGCTCCCATGGTTGTCCAGCATCTCTTGGTTAAGGTAAATGTGTAGGGAGAGAATTTCTGTTAAAATTCATACAGCCGGTGGAGCTGGAGGAAAAGCAGTGAGTTATGGTGTTTGGTTCTCTCTGGAGTGTTTGGTGTTGTGAGCAATGCTCGTGGATTCATTTGTGTGCCTTAATTAATCCGACAGACAGTGGATGTGATCCTAACTGCAGTGATTTTGTCAATATCGCGCAAAAGACTTTTTAAATGTGCTTTGAAAGGGATTTAAACAGTTGGATGAGAGGGCACT
>NW_010203353.1:0-274 GCF_000695765.1 Mesitornis unicolor
GGGGTTGAACGTGGTCCCTCCGTGGCCACCCCCCAAAGGGTGGGCGCTGGGGGCTGGGGACGCGCGGTGGGGACACATGGGTGGCTTTGGCAACGCCTTCACACGTGGCCACCGAGGACGAGGGACCGGGAGCCACCGTGGCCGTGCTATGGGGACACCACCCCAGGGGACACCGCGGGGTCGTGAGGGGGTCCGGGCTGGCACCCATGGGTGCACCCCTGCAGGGTTTGGGGCCTGGTGAGCTGCTCGTGGTGGGTGACACTGGTGACACAGG
>NW_010203353.1:392-790 GCF_000695765.1 Mesitornis unicolor
CAGGGGCGGAGGTGCCAAGGTGGGGACGTCCCAAAGGGGTGGCACCATGAGGATGTGTCCCCAAGTCCCCATATCCCATGTCCCCATGTCCCAGTGTCCCCATGTCCCCATGTCCTCATATCCCCATGTCCCCATGTTCCATGACCCCATGTGCCCATGTCCCCATATCCCCAAATCCATATATCCCAATGTCCCCATGTCCCCATGTCCCTGTATCCCCATGTCCCCATGTCCCCATATCCCCAAATCCATATATCCCAATGTCCCCATGTCCCCATGTCCCTGTATCCCCATGTCCCCATGTCCCCATATCCCCAAATCCATATATCCCAATGTCCCCAAGTCCCCATGTCCCAGTGTCCCCATGTCCCAATGTCCCCGTGTCCCACAACCCCATG
>NW_010203354.1:0-215 GCF_000695765.1 Mesitornis unicolor
CCCGAGGTCCTTCCCCTCGGCGCCATGGCGTGTCGGCCCGTGACGTGACGTGTGTGACCGTGGCGTGTTGTGCCGTGATGCCGTGGCGGGGAGGTCGGGTCGCGCTCCCCCTCCGGGGCCGATGGGTGCTGGTGGGTGCTGGTGGGTGCTGGTGGGTGCCAGCGGGTCCCTGTGGGTGCTAGGGGGCCACACACGGGGGGTGGCCCCAGCGCTGG
>NW_010203355.1:0-13022 GCF_000695765.1 Mesitornis unicolor
TTATTCCCTGCCCAGCTCTCCAGCCTGTCCATACAAACATATGCAAATATTTTATTTGCATTTACTGAATACAATTGCTTGGCTTTTTTTAATTTCCTGTATGCCTATGTTGATCAACATAATGTTAATAATATATAGATTAAAAATCAGCTTTTTAAAGATTCATAATGTGGATGAAGTTTTTTTGTGCTGTTCTTGACAGAAGGGAGGCCCACAGAGGCAGCAAATTCAGACGGATAATCTGTTAATTTTAATTTCTTCATGCATGGGATTGGAGAAGCAGTTTATGTTCCAGTCTGTGGTTTATTTACAGGAGGAGATGAACAGATGTCCCATTTTTTCCAGAGTAATTCACTCCTGTAATAGCCTGGTTTAGCCTTTGATTATCTGAGACAATCTTCTGAGAACACATCTCAGTAAATTACACTGATTAAAAAAGGCTTATTTTGATTATATGCTTTTTTCTTTTTTATAACTCCTTTCCAAATTTGTCTCACATTATTATGTGTTGTCTCCTTTGACTTTAGTGTCCTTTCTTCCTCTACTTGTCTTATCCATCACACTTCCTTGTTCAGCAGCATTTCCCTCTGAAATAACAAAAGCAATAAGGTGCTTCATAAGCAAATTCAGTCTGTCATGGAAAAAGATGACCAAACAGTGCAGAGTGAATGATGTCCTAATTTTCCAGTTTATAAAGGCAAACATATTTTGGCCTATCTAGCACCCTTTTTATTGCATGTGCCTAAAATATTATTTATTTGCAATTTGTTATTTGTATTGAGCCACATTGAACATATTGCTGTTGCAACCTGCAGTGCTTGAGGCTTTTACTAAGTCAAGAAGCTGAAGGCAAACACATGTCAAGACACACAGTTCAGTCCACTGGTGTGTAATGTATCACTGAGCTGCAATTTGACCCCCTTCAGCTGTGATTCCAAAATTTAAAATTAAATTAATGCTATTCTAGAAACTGGAAAGAGGGTGGAGATGATCATGATGCACTTTCATAAGTGCATCAGACAAGCTTCTAAGCAAGCTTTACTCTAAAACTTGCTCCTAGAAAACTTTTAATCATGTGAAAATGTAAACTGATCTTTTATTTATACTGTGGCTTCTTGTTCTAATAATCCATACTTTTATACACCCCTGAATTTTAATTATTTCTTGTAAAAAGATTGTTTGTGAGTTTATGTACCCAAATAGAACAACAATCCTCTTAAAATATGCACCAACACAGATACAGTATAGTAATAGTAACTTCATATTCTTTGGATTAGGTGACTTTAAATGATACTGTAAATTATTCTGGAGACAAGGAGCAGTAGGTGTTGAGAGAGAGCAAAAGTTAATCACAACGTCCAAGTCATGTACACCATGTAGCTGCATGTCTGGAAGCATGAAACTCAGCACTGAGCAAGGTGGCAAGCACTGGAGGTGGCAAGCACTGGGTGAGGTGGACAGGGTCACTAGAAATCGTTGTCTGGTGTTATCTGGATGCTTGGTGTTAGATGAGGCGGAGGCCTCATAGTCCCAGTTCCCCATTTCTTTCTGCCTCAAACAAAAAGAGCCATTACCTCTACCCATGCAGGTGTGAATTAACGGACTTTGTGACATTAACATAACTGATAAGATTGTCTATAGTCATCCCCACCCACATGTATGCCCTGGTGATGTAATGCAGAAATTTGAGTAATAACTAAAGACAAGGGGAAACACTGCTAAAGGAAAAATACCCCAGGTGGTCTAATCCACTCAGGCACACTCCTGCCTGCTGTCACGCACATCAGGCAATACAACCCCTAAGATTCATGCTAGAAATGGGGAGTTACGTCTCCAGCCATGGAGTGATGAGAACCTTCCTCCTTGGTCGGAATGCTGGCCAAGGTAACTTACGTGGGAGCCCTTACCTGGCGGGACAGGATGAACTCAGAACCGTACCAATGACTGGACGGATTGACTAATTCACTCCCTCTCCATCCCCACCACTCGGGTCACCTTGTGGGTAAGATCATTTACCTCAGCTAATGCTGAGTGATATATTTCCTCTTCAGGTTCATATTCCCTGAGTGTATTTTATATTTCCCTCCTCAGGAGCATACTCCCTGAGTGTATTTGGTATTTCTCCTCAGGTACATTTCTAGGTTTTCCTGAGTGTATTCTTGGTTTTGCTCCACTGTATTTCTGTTCAAATGGGCTTGTTTATTTGCCAGGTGGCTGGGCTCACTGTGGGCAAGTTGTTGTTGTTGCTGTTAGTGTTTGCGTTTCATAGTGCATTGTTGTTGGTATTATATTAGTTATACAACCTTTAGTGTACCTGTAGCTTTTCAATTTATCACCAGCAATCCAAAAGAACCTGTAAATGTTGCTGTAAATAAACGATTACTATTTGTTTCCCGACTTATGTCTGTCGCATATTTGGTGTTGGCCACACAAGACCGGATTTATTTCCCCATGTTTTGCAAGAGTAGAGCAACTGGATCACATGTTATCACTTTGGTTTTTGAAAAAAAAAATTCCTTGTTTTTCCAGGTATTATTGGTTAGCTTTCAGAAAGATCTTGTGCAAAAAAATAAGTAATTGTATAAAAACTTGTGTTTATTTCCAAGAAAGAACAGAAATTTGCAATGACAATTATTGTACTCATCTCATGTGCTCCACATTTAGATTTACTGGGCTATGACCTGCTCTTTTGCATGTGTTACAGGTCCAATTTACGATTATTCTCAAATTGCAGGCCAGAATATTTTTTAACTAAGCCAAGGGACATTGTGCTGTGCTAAATTTCCAAATGGGAAGGAAATCAGAATCTGACATGGGCTATTAAGAGGCATAATTATGTTAGTGAATTGAGTGTTTGTTATAACTCAGGCTCAAATGATATAAAAGTAATGCAGAACTCAGACGAGTCATTAGGAGCTGATAAAAAACCTGAATTGTGCTTTGAAGTAAAGAATGAGATAAATTTAATATGAATATTCTGGGTTCTTTTTAAAAGGTAAAAATTACATTGTACCTTTTAGGTATATTTTTGTATACAAATCTCAGTGAATTAATAAATTATGTGAACTATGTGAATTAATAAATTATATTCTTTTACCCCTAAACATGAAATCACTTAATATTTTCTCAGATAATTATGATTTGATATTCACACAATCAGATTAAACATCTAAGACTGAAGATCGAAGGCAGGTTCAGAGTACAAGCAATAGGTTACATCATTTCTGCTGGATACAATTTAGTACGTTGCCAAATCCCACAGATCCTAAAGGGAAAGTGTAAGTACAAAGCAATGGAATGTGGCTGCACTTGCATTTTTAAGCATCAGCGTTTAAGTGTCTGTTGTGAAGGTAGCGGTGCTAAGAATCCATCAAGACGCTAAGGGCTGAGAACAAGCAGAGAAACATTAACTACAAGCATACAGTACCCTATAGGGCTCCAGGGGCATTCTGTCAGTTCCTCTATACTTATATATTTTAAAGAACCAGAACTTCTGCTCTGCAGGAAATTTTGACTTTTGGGATTTTTTAACTCTTTTGTATTACTGGGAGAAGTAAGATTTTGAAAACTTACAAAAAAAAAAAAAGAACATTTCAAGTGCTTCCAAGTGACTTGATGTCAAAACATCTAAATGCAATGAAATGTAATGCCTTAAAGCTATAATTTTCATCACTTCTTTATCTCAAGAATAGTAAATGAAACGTTACAATTAATATTTTAAAGTGTTTTTAAATACTTTACAAGAAATTAAAAAAAATAGAGTAACACTGTTGAAGCAAAACATTTCAGTCTTTATGAACCCTTTTAACCTGATTGAAATTAGATGATGTAAACCTTTCAAATGAAAAATGGTTTTGATCTTCTTACATTCCTGCAAAAACATTCTACTCTAAAAATAACAATTCCTGATAAAAAAGGCTTTAGATGTCAATTTTTTTTGTTCAGAAAACATTTGATTTTTACTGTCCCATCACTTCTGATATTATATTTGGTGTTCACTTGAATGTCACCTGCATTTCTCTAGATATTCCCTTGCAATCTAATCTGAGAAGGTGCTAAAAGAGCCCTCATCTTTTTGATGGCTCATAGTGGAGCCTAATTATTACGAAATGGCAAAAGCTGTGAAGTCGTAATTAGTTAGGGTTACCTCTTTTATTTTTCCCTTACAGACATGTTAAAAGACATTAATGAATGCTTTTAACTAAGTAAGGATAATAAATGACTAATCTCACAATTTTATTGGCTTCCTTGGTGATAAACAGATATGTTTCTCTTTTGCTTTTAAATATTTTTTTTCTGTTAATGCCCCTTAAAGACATACAAGGCGTGTTGTACATTTCCTCAAACACAACCATACTTGATTTGCATGACTTTAAAACTCAACAGGAATCAATTGCTCAGCTCCATTCTTGCACAATAATTACTGCATGGAAGATGCAGACAGTCAAAAATTAACAGAAGTATAATAGATGCAGATTCTAAGCAGATATTCATAGGTCCAAATGTACTTTATGATAGCAATGGGATTAGAAGAATTGTTATTTTTCCAGAGGAGGGAAGGATATGAGCTAGTGAGCACTGTTCAAAAGTTATGCAGAATCTGACAGAAGCAGAATTTTCCTGAGAACACATGAGGGTACAACATTTTGCTAGCAAAACTAATTTTCCAGTAGTTGCAAAAAGCAGACTATGGCACAAAATTGGCCCAGGTAAGATATGTGCAGATGTGTTGTGACCTGTACAAGGGACTCCTTAATCTGACTGAAGAGTACCTTATTCTACAAGTCACCCCACAAATATGAATTAAAGTACTTGTAATCAAAGGCAATCATAGCATCTGGCAGTGCTTTGTCCTCATCACCTCATTATTTGTAGCAAGACTTGTAGATCCTCATCTTAAGATGACATCAATTATTCCAGGTCTATTGATTTAAAAAAAAAAAAAACCACAACACAAAAAAGTGCAAAGTATGTGGCCTGTAAGAAACATTACCTAATGTTTGCCAGTCTTTCAAAGCTGGTAC
This sequence comes from Mesitornis unicolor, assembly GCF_000695765.1. Classification (NCBI taxonomy): domain Eukaryota; kingdom Metazoa; phylum Chordata; class Aves; order Mesitornithiformes; family Mesitornithidae; genus Mesitornis; species Mesitornis unicolor. The sequence continues at coordinate 5,025 of NW_010203355.1, forward strand.
ATGAAACACAGCATTTGTCTGTGATCAGTCTTGCCCAGTTCTTATTAGAACATAAAGATTTTTGTATAAACTGTAACATTTTACATAGAAGTAGGTAGAAAACACGCTGTATATGTTGCTGCTTCTGTCCTTATTACAGGCACTTAAAAAGTGTATTTCTGAATACAGAAAGGACATCAATGCTCAACAGAATTTATCTTGTTCATTAAACCATACAGGCATAATTCCAGCCTGACTGCCCAAAAGATTAATTGAAAATGGGAATAATAATTTAAACATCAATATTTGGGTTACCATATCTATCGCATTTCCTTAAGTAATAGCCTATGTACTGCATATATTAGCATTGAATTGAGAACCAAAGAGGAATATGTTGATTTAATCACTTCTTTTTTACACAGTATGAAAAAGAAGCGTGACTCAAAAATGCTTCTTTGAATGGAATGTTTCAGAAAGTCTTTTGTTTCAAAATTTATTAAATTTACATTGTAATTGCCATGTTAAATCAGTCATAACAGAATGTTTTAATTAATTTGTATTTGAGAATTTTTTCCTTGTCCATATTTGAAATGGAAGCAAATTTTGAAGCAATGCAGTATTCCTTGAACCAGAGTTCCACCCTTTTGTCTAAATCTATTTAAATAAGAATATGATTATTTATGTTCTTGGTCAGGAATCATTGTACAAAGTTATTGTACAAAGTTAAACCCCAAACTGATACCTTGGGGCAGAATTTCATATTTGTCTATGGCTTGGCTTCATATTTTCTCTACAAATTTAATTCTTCAGACTCCTGGCATATTTGAATAAGCCATCCACATTCAACATTGCATCTACCATTCCTCCTGCTTGAAAATTTAGTTGTAAAACTTTAGTAATTAAAAAGTGTACCCTCTGAAAAGAATGGAAAGGACAATAACAGAGGCATTAATGAAGAGCACTTCCTCTAACTGACATTCTGGTTATTGCTATGTCTTAAATGCCAAAATCTGATAATACACTTCCGTAATTCCTTATATAATGAAATACTTAAGAAATATCTTTCAGTCATTGGACCATCATTAACAACTATGAAATTAAGAGTCCCATGGGTTTTTTTCCAATTTAAAGAGGGTTAAATTGCTAATTTACATGCTAATTAGCATTCATTCTAAAGAACACCAAATGTAATTCCATAGCATCTAGCATTTAACAATTTAGCTTATCAAGACACTGAATTTAAAAGCAGCTCTGCATTTTTTGCAAGGAGTTTTTTTGAGGGCTAAAGACGAGAAGAATCTCATTATTCTAAGCAACATGCAATTTAAAAAGGATGAATACTGCCAATTTATTTACTTTATCACTGAGTAATAAGAAAGCAGCAAAGCATTGGCAGGGCAGCAGGTTCAGCAGCTCTTAATAAGAACCACTGACCCGCACAGATTGGTAAATTTAAAATAAAGGATTGTTTCTAGTGACATTTCTTTGGAATCTGTTGCCTTGAATCACACCCAGTCACCAGAGTGTGCTCAGTGGTATTTGATAAAGTTGCTTCTTCTGCTCCGTAGCTACTTTGGTACATGCACTTGCTGTAGAGTGCAATTGAAACACCTCTCTGTAGCCTATGAATACAAATCTCTCTCCATAACATTTAAGAAAATATTGCATGATATTATAAACTGAGTAGTCAATTTAAGAAATTTCAAAATGGTAAAATAAATGTTAGTACAGAGATACCAGAGAATTATCATATTGTTTACATCCTGCCTTTGCTCATATGCTGTACACTACTCCATTGCTTAAATGCTGATATCAGCCCTTATTGCTTTATGTTGCCTTTATTTACATCACTTTCTGTGATGTGACACAACCTGATCGTCTGCTTCACTGCACTGCTACGTCAGCATTTCAAAGATGCTGGATTGCAGGTACTTTGAAGCACAGCAGCAGTGACGAAAACATGCTTTTAGAAAGGCAGGATTTTTCTATTTCTAAATAACAAAAAGAAGCATTCAGGCCTAGAAAATGGAGTATTTTGGTCTTCTGTTATCTATCTGTGGTAGAAGATGGAATTGTACATGAGCAACAGCATTATACTTTTCATTCTTTGCTGTTATTTCAGACCCCAGCAAATTTTTATGCTGTGTTAGTCCTTTGTATTGTTTTCAATACAACATTTTGTGGTGATATAATATCTGTGGTATTCTTGTTAATAGAAATAGAGTTGTGAAATGTGATTTTCATATAGCCTATCTGGTTGATTCACTGAAATGTCTTGGGCATTGGTGGCCGCTAAGCTACTAGGCGGCCCACATCGACAGTTTCCTCCTGTGCTTTATCCTGCGTATTTATGGATTATTCCTCTAGGTCCTTCCTCTTGTAAATATTTTTCTTCCTTTCTTGTACACAACTTTCATTGTCTCCTAATTTCAGAGTGATACTTCCACGCTTTTCTGTTCTTGCCATTTCTGCCTCTCCCTGTCCACTACAACTATTGCCATCATTACTTCCTGAATCCACTTGTCCTTCTGTTTCCCCCATATCTCAAGTCATCAGTTCTTTTCTAGTCAGCAGCTTCATCCCCTGCACAAGATGGATCCATTCCTCAAGTACAGTCTATATACAGTACTGAGTCAGGGAGTTTTCCTTAGGGAAAACAACATGCAACCTGAGATTAAAGATTTTATTTAAGAGCATGTATATAAAAGTATCTATCAGATTAGGTTGTGTAAACAGTATTGGTTCTGGTGCCTTATCAATTCCTTATTCCTGACTTTGAAAATACTATATATTTTGAATGTAATTTACTTAATCTTGGAACCTGGAAAGAACATTTCAGTTCAATATGTGAAAGCAACAAAATCCTGGGTCTTAAAATATAAAGTGTTTGGAAACCTAAATTATAAGCATCATAGCCAGTTCTGTATCTAACCATTCAGTAGAAGCCATGGGGTAATCTAGTTTGCAATCTAAATTTATTTAGGAACAAAAGGGTTGAGTAAAAGGAGTTAATTCACAAGAACAAATTCTGAAAGAATGAGAATAACTTTTTAAGTTAATTATGGGAAAGGCAGTGTGAGAAAATGAAAACTATTCAGCAAGAAATTATCAAAAACCTGCTCTTCGGGAACAGTTACTGTCAGAGTGAAAATAATTTTTGAGAGTATGAACACAAACACACACTGCAAAATCAATGTATGATGAAAAGCTAAGAAAGTGTGAAGCTATAAGAGAAATTAGAGAATGTAATAAATGGCATAGGCAAAAGAAACAATAAGAAAATCAGTGGTTTAAGAATAAGCAAAAGAACAGTGTGTCTTTAATGCAAAAAGATACTGAAATGATAGGATATAGAAATTATTTCTTTGCTTTTAGCTTTGGTTTTCACATGAAAGAAAACAAGACTTATGCCAAAAATTTAAAGAGTATGCTGTTTCCAAGGGAAGAGAAAGATATTCTTAAAAGGAAAGAGCAAGGAAACTTGAATTGGTATGTGTATTGTAGAATAAGGAATAAAATAGCAGTTAGGAATTCCTCAGCATCAAAACTGCAAAAATTCAAGAGAAAATAAATACTGCGATGAAGTGGAAGTGTCTGACAGGGGGTATACAGGCACAGATGATAATTCCAAATAATTCTCTAATGGTGATAGTTAAAACAAACTGGTAATATATTTGCCTGAACCTAAAATGAAATGGGTATTTCACTGAAATTAAAGAATAATTTGTGGAAAAATCTGTGAAACTGTTGGCCATATTGAACCATATTTTCAGTATTTTCATTTATGTGTTAGAAGTGTCTAATCTGACTAGAGATACTTATGGTAAATGTTCTGAAGATGAAAAAAAAATAAGTAATAACTTTCATCTCTAAAACCTCTCTCTTGTAAAACATCTGAAATCCTTCATTTTATGCATTTGAATATTTTCATTTATTTTTGTGGGGCTGCTTATAGGAATGCATCTTATAAAGTTCTCAGTGGTTTTCAGGACTGGGGCTAATGTTACACTCTACAAATTGCACACGCATAGTATAGCCATTTGTGTATGTGATAGTTGCTTTTGAACACAGCAACCTATTGGTGCCTAAAAATAGGAGGATAATAACAACCTCACATACCAAATTCCTTTATCACATCAAGCCCACTTATACACAAGCTGTTTGAGGGAATCAAACATCATTTTACTGTTTTTCTTCCCTGACTCCTTTTCTTTTATCTTTAATGTAATTCTGGTTCTGGCTTTCTTACTAGCAATGTGACAAACAAGAAAAATTTATTAGAAGTAACCGTGTATTTCTTAACATGCACCAAGCGAAGGTTATTCCTGTGAGGTTACAGGAGCAGAATACTGATGACTGCAGACAGCTCCTAGAACTAACTGAGAGCAAGATATGCTGTGGTCTTTTGCTGTTCAGGTTATTTTCTGAGGAGGACACAGAGAGGGCAGATCTCATGACTACATCCTGGCCCTAAAAAACAGGCATTTCTTAACAGCCAGTGTCCTGATGCAGAGAAACAAGAAGCAGAGTCTGCAGGGAAGGACATTACCCTTGCCTGTGTGGGTGTATAAGAGGAATGGAGACTACATAAACACACACAGTAGTGGACCCTCATTCTGGTGTAGCCCTTTCTGCTCGATTAGTGTGTTCTTACAGCTAAATATATGATACTTTTTTCCAGAAAGTTTCTTGGTGTTGCTGCATTTGCCTAATTTCCCAGATCCCAATGTGAAATCTCTCAGATACTGAAAAACAGTTTCCTCTCATCCAAATGAAAAGTGTTTGAGTAATAGGAGAGGTCCGTCTTAGAGCCAACATACAGGACTTACTTCTCCTCCAATAAACATGCAGACGCTGGAAAAAAACCACCCTAAAGAGGAACAAACAAAATCTCAGTATTACACTCATTCCTGGAGCTTTTTCTGTGTTCTCTTATCTGTGCATTTTCTAGGTGGTAGAGGCAACGATAGCTAAAATGTAAGCATATTTGCTAGCTTTGATGTTTAAGAGGAGATAAACCTCTGCCTGAATTAGAGTTTAAATCCACAAGCGCCATAAAGGCTTGACAGCAAGTGCCCACAGCTGTACACACTAAATCAGACTTTCATGCAAAAAATATACCCAACTGCTAGCATGCATGGATTTAAATACTAAGATATAGGTATGTGCATGTGAACTACTGTAGACCAAAAGTTCTGTTCACCTACTTATAACAGCACTGCTTTCTTCAAGAACACTTTTTTTTTTCATATGAGATAATGTGATGTATTTAACAGTATGGCTAAATTTTGACAGCAAAACTAAAAGACCTGTTTTGTCATCAGAAACCCCAAGATGGCAATACAGCCCTGTTTTTCTTTGCTGCTTATTTCCATTATTGTTATTATCACCACAATTGTTTTATACTGCAGTAGATGGAACAGATTTGTGATTTTTCTCCTTTGCTGACATCTAAAAGCCTTCCTGATTGCTAAGGATTATTTATACAAAAATTGAAAGCTCCAACTACTTTGACATTAAGTGGATGGATGAATACTATGGATGACCTGGAGGTATTAAAAGATTCTGCTTATTAACATTAACCAAATAGACATTTGTGCTCAAGTTTGACTTCATTTTATAGATGCACATAACAACCCCATTAAAAATCTATACTTCCATGTTATTTTCAGCTTAGCATGTAACATACATCTGCATATATTATATTTTCAGGCAATAGCCTGTATTGATTATCTACATACCAATCACTTTGGAATGAATTCACACCAGGACTTTTATCCTTTTCAGTGTTCAGATAGTTTAAGTAGTGCCAATGTAATCAGTTCTGCTGCAGTTAACTTTCGTTGCAGGGAACGCAGCAAGCAAATGATAGCAAGCATCATTCACCTTGATGCTTGATGAGAGAGAGATACCGCAGATTTCTCAGAAGTGCTACTGCCTGTGACTGCTGTCCAGGACTTTATAAAGTTATAGATTTCATAGCAAAGGAAAATCACAAAGGAAAAAAAAGCTGTTGATTTCAAGCACGCTGGCTGGTGTGTGCTGGGTCAATGAGACATGCATGCACAGGGCTGGACGATAAGGAAAGATCAATTGTCCCCAGGAGAGTCACCCACACTCCCACCCAGCCTTGTAAAGCACCAGGCTTAACAACATTAGTAACATTAGCTCAAGTAAAGCTGCGTTGGAATGCAGCCTTCCACTCAAACACATTTTCTGGATGCACTTTATGTAGCCATGCACTGAAAGAAATTAATTTCCAATAACAGGTAACATCAATGAAAAATTAATACAGAGCAGTGCAGCAGGAAAGATGTTGGCAACATTAATTAAGACTAATGCTCTAAAGATGACCAAAGAAACAAGACTTGCTTAATACTCAGACAATACAACTTAAAAATATAGAAATCATACTAGACCCCTCTGGGTCATTACAGGCTTAGAAGATAATGAAGATATAGGCACATCTTTGATGTTCTGTCAAAGTTTTCTTTGTATGCATATATGTATAAATATATATGAGGTCTTTTAATAAATGTAAACATGAATGTATGTAGCATGTAGAGAGAGAGAGAAAGTCTCTTTGAGTATACCTTTTTAGAATAACCTAACATAGCAGAAAGACCAGTTATGCAAAGAAAGCCAGATTGTCATCGTAATGTTTTGCAGTTCTCTGAGGACAGGGATGGCAATACCTGTTATGTCAATTGCTAGGTCCAAGACTCAGCACTTTCTGCTTTAATAACTGGTTGAAATCAGAGATAAGAAAATGGATCACAAAAATAATTTTACAAAACCATAATATTGGGAGATTAGAGTCATAATTCTTTGAATAAAATCTCTTTCTCTTGAAAGAGAAACAAAAGGCTTATGACAAAGTACTCTGCAATATCTTTTTTCCCCTGCTTTTATATCTTCTCTGAACAGCATTGCACTTTAATATAAATTTCTAAGTAGTAGCATTTAGATGGGAAATCACATGGGAGGACTACACTGAGATGTAAAAAGTCTCTCATTTTAATTTAGTCTCCATTAGAAGAATGATGCTTAGAACGTATCAAATTTCTGCTGGGAAACAGAAAACATACCTTAGAAGAAGGAAGCTTTTCTTGTGGCTGCTATCCCTCCCAGAACAAACATTTCAAAACTAAGCTAACTAAAACCACAGGAAACCATAAATAAACTTGTTTTCTTTGAAGATCATTCTTATAAAAGTAAGAAGAATAAAGGCTCTTCTGTGACCCACGATAAAAGTCAGAGAAAAGGGCACATCCACACTATTTCTAAAGGCAAACTAATGCTGTCCCCAGACTTTGCTGAGCAGCGAAGAAGCGAGAGAGGAGAAAAGACTGAATTGCCCTGTCACATCAGGAGGAGAGCTGGCTAATCCTGTGCTAACTGGGCTTCTGAACTACATCTGAAAGGGCAGGATGGGGTGAGCTTGTGCTGCCAGTTGATATTCTCAATGTGTCATGCATTTCCATGCAGACTCTTAGTTCCCAGCACCATATCTGGCAGCTTTTAAAGCACTAAATTTACCTAAAAATTAAAGAGAGCTTTATTGCTTAAACATTTCCTTTTAGCTTTGAAAGTTGCCAAAACCTTCCCTGCCCAACAACCCAATCATAGATGGTGCATCAAGCAGGCTGGTTTATTTTGCATAAGCTGGTCTCTGCAGGGGGATTGTGTGAAGAAAGAAGGGCACAAATGGATCCATTTGAGTGCAGACACATTTCTGATGAGCGAGAAAAAAACAGCTGAAGGGTGAAAACAATTCTTTGTGTCGCAAACGGGGATTTACAGGGATTAGTGTCACATGTTTAGGATCTTGAGAAGCATTTGTTTTTTATTATTATAACCATAATTATGGATTAATTAATGGAATGATGATGTGAGGAATTGATTTGATTTAATACATAAATACAATAGATGAATCTAGCTCTGTTTTGGGAGTGATGAGCCAAAACAGCCCCATTAATACCCATGGATAGCTGACTCTGGGCTGCTTGAATTCAGCAG
>NW_010203355.1:13053-23053 GCF_000695765.1 Mesitornis unicolor
CATCATGGGTGGGCAGATGCTTTGCAGTTTGTTAATGTAGTGCTGTGATAGATGCACACAGAAAATTCCAGGCTGATTTACATCCTTTATAACACTGCAAAAGACAGTAAGGGAGTGAGGAGTTTTGCTGTTAGTGGTTTGTTTTACTCAATATTTTTTATTTCTAGTCCTTTGTCAGAAGTACTGGTGACTTCTAAATGATTCATATATTAGCAGGGTAGTTCCTGACCCCCATGCATGCAGAAGTATGATCCCCCAGAAGATACTAATACCCTGGCAACCTGAATGCACACAATACATGAGAACTTGAACTGTGTAATGCATGTAAGTACCAGTAGAAAAACATTATGGAATTCTGTTACATGTTCTAACTTCTTACACCTTAGATTATCAGCTGTGTTCTGTTCATCCAAGGTTCAGAAATGCTCATTCCTGAACTTTGCAAATTATTTCCTTTGAATTCTGAAGTGTTTAGGTGATTTAATTGTATTTTTCTTCCATAATGCCAAGTGAAATGTGGATTTTGCTAAAAGTGGAGGAAAACTAGGATGCAGGAAGCAGACATAGAAAGATAATAGGCATATATGGGTAGGACACACGTACCACATGTAGATCTGATAAAGCTGATACAAAAACAATAACAAAAAATAAGCATCTATTATCTTTTCTGAATAATCCAATATCTTGTTGTTCAAAAGTAGCCATTATTCTATATTTTGTTCTGCCTGCAAAGCAAAATGTATTCCACCCTGAGAAACATTAAGAAACAGAGATTTCAACTTCAGAAACATACACTTTAAAAAAAATTAACCGCTTTTCTGCCCTTGAAACAGCATGACCAGTCATATGGCTTCTGCATCCAAAAGATGGACCTGAATATTTGAGGAAATAATCTTTCCCTCTCCCTCTAGTTTATAAGTAATTCCATATTTAAATATATAAAAATCAGTGTGAATATTGGTATTGAGCACCTATCTGAAATATAGACATTGATCTTTCAGTCAGAGGGCCTTAAAAGAAATTGTGGTGAAGATTAAAACAATGAATATTTTACATTTTAATTTAATGAAGTCTAAAATATCAAATATTAAATTATCTTCTACTTGAGTGAATTTAGAAACCTCCCACAATTAATGAGGAAGGAAGATGGACTACTGTAACATGCGGTTGTCAGGTTTACCTGTTTGTGAGCATGATCGTAAGAATTGATATGGTTGTCAAATTCCTGGTGTTTGTGGTACTGCTTGTCGCATAGTTCACAGTAGAAATTGGCCTTCACATCCTCCAGAGCCTTGGCTGCAGCTTTTTCCTTCTCAGCGTAGTCCTGCAAAGGCAGAAGCAGAGGGAGATGCTTTGCTACAGATCGTGAACTCGTGCTTCAGCAGCTATTTTTGTCATCCACATGAAAAACACCACACTGACTGGGACTGCTAGATCATGGGGCTCCATCCTAGTATCAAAATACATGGAAAGGAGGTTTTGGTCTTAATTTAGTGCTGTCTGCTATCTACATGGTTTCACCACCCTTTGTGTGACAAACACAGAGTACAGCAAACCCACGACATACTGCTCATCTGGGACCCCCTGCTTTTAGCATATCACACTGCTCAGTGTTGCTTCAGGGACCACACCAGAGACCAGATCAACACGAATGCACATTTTGAGCTTTTCAGAGAGGGAAGGACTTTCTTAATGAGTGTCACATGTTTCAAGTCTGAGACTTGACCAAGGATCAAGGGCGCTCATTGCCAATGTGACACACAGAGCTATAGGCAGCTCTGTGCTGAGACCTTCTGCTCTGCTCTGGTCTTCAGGTCGGTGTGAGTCTTTCTTACATGGTAGTTTAGAGGCTGCTATAGCTGGTGAGGTTAACTTTACCTTAACTAGACTGTCCAGGAGTTAGGTGTATGGTCTAAGGCAGTATCCTAAGCTTGCTCTGTATGAAATAGAAAAACGATAGCCACTGTCAAATGGTTATTAATCCCACCTATTTCAAAAACTTATTTTAGGTTGAGATGAAACTCTCCAGAGGTTCTATCTTTCTCTCTGTCAACCACTGCAAGGCTCTAAATTACTAACCTGGCCTAGATCTTTAATTCTTAGATTGCTGAACTCAGAGATAATGAATTTTATATTGTATTTCTTTATATCCAATTCTAAATCTCCCCATGAAACTTGCATGAACTGACCTGCAGTCAGGAGGTCAAAGAGGAATTTTGTGCCTGGAATATGGATTTTACATCTTACAGATTATGCCAATAACATGTCAGTCCCTTGCACAGGGCAGATATCCAAATAAATATCTTTCCTCCATGCATATGGCTCAAATGGGTTAGAATACTGTGATATACTCAGATTGGCCAATTGTGAAAACAGGTGGCTTGAGCTAGCATTTCTCCACTTGAGAGGCTGCTCAATAATGGTAGCTAGGACTTGGTTATATCAGGGGGAAATATTCTCACAATCAAACAGTTAAATAGCTTTCATTAGTTATTTAAATCTACAAAGCCCATTAAAAAGTGATACTTTCTACTTACGCTTCAGACTCATTGTTTTGCTAGCATTAATTATTCAATGTGCCTTTGATAAAATTAAAATGCATAAATCAGAATGTGGATGCAATAGCATTAATTATGCAGATATATCTTCCCTAGAAGTCAAGTGTTGGGGGCAACATATTTTTATTCTAAACTAGTAAAAAATGTAAGTTTTGCATGTTGGCAGTCAGCCAAAGCATAATTGTTTTTTGGTGGGTTTTGTTGTTGCTGTTGTTGTTTGTTTTTTTTTTTTCCAGGTCTGAACTGTCAATTAAATGTTTACATCCTGCTCCATCTTTGCTTCTGCTGAAGGAGAAGCCTAATTGTTTGGGGCGAACATACCACATAACTCTCTGTGAAGCACAACTGAAACTGCTACTTGTGAGTATTCCAAACTGCCAACTTTATCTTTCTCAGCAGAAATTAATACAGTTCCCCTAGCATGTTTTAAAATAGCAACAAGGCAGCTCCCAGGTGCATCCTAAGATAATCACAACTACCTCCATTGCCTTATGGCTTAATTATATTTGTCTACCATGGCAAACGATGTAATTTCCTGCTTGCTTATCGATCAGATGCAGGGAAATTGAATGCTACATAACTTACTTTAGAAAGGTCATGGATTTTTCTTTCTCTACAAAGGCATAAGAACTTCTAGCACTACAGCAAATTGTGCATAGTCAAATGAATTTTCACATCCAGACTGCTAATACCATCTCCCTGGCACTATATAGACCAGTAGTCGATTCTGGCATAATAAATACGATTATGTGAAAGAAAATCAGTAGAATTACACCTGTAGAAAACATATGTGATCATGAACACCCGACTACACCAATGCAGTTACAAGAAAGCTGGAAAGGTGCAACAATGTATTTTGAACTGGGGATCACTAATGGTGATGAATATGTGTGTCACAGTCTCATAAACTTTATTCTGGATCATATGCTACTTGCTATGACATATAGCCTTGCTAAGCATGTGTATACTTGTAAGATAATATAAGTTAGCAGTTCTGTCTTTGAGCCATGGACAACAGTAAGTGCAAGCTGATGTCAGGGGTGATGCAGTCATTGTAGGTTAAGAACTCCTAGAAACCACAGCTTAGCGATCTTCTATGTTGCTGGGTGCAGAAAGTGTACTGTATAAGGATAAATGAGTGCAGAATACATCTGAATGCATTTTTTTTTCCCAGAAGCCTGCAAAATGGTTTCATATTATAAATTGTAATTACATTCACATCAATTTGGCCCACAGAGGCACATAACTGTAATAATTGTTTATATATTGAATTAATTTAAAAAGAATATTTCTATTGCGCTTTAGGCTGGAGGTGCTTTCACTTAGCAGCTACTTTTGCAGTGTGCTTCTTATTGTGAAAATGCAATTAATGGAATCTGACATTTCATTTTCTAATATAGGGAAAATCAATGAAAAATCCCATGTAACTGAGTTTTCTAGAATGTTGCCACTGACACCTAGTCAATTAGAAATCATTTATTAAATCCAGAGCCTGTAAGAGATATTTAATAGACTGCATGGCCATTAAAGCATGCTGATCTAGACAAAACAACACGACATTTCTTGCCTCAGAAACTGATAGTAAATATATCTGCTATGTTCAAATGGAATAAGGTGAAAAGTAGGTCACTTGATACAGTAAAACTTTCACAGGCAGTTTTCTGTAAAGCCATGGGTTTCTACAAATAAAGTAGAGTAAATGCAGAGTCCTTATATAAAGAGAACATGAGAAAAATATAACATCATTAGCCCACTTTTGGTCACCTATTTCTAAATTTGGATTCAAAATTAGTGACAGAACAGCTAACTCACATTGATGCAGAGCTCAGTAAGTGGCAGACTGCTCCCTCTTTGGGGACATAAGCTTAGTTGTTAGAGTTTGATAACTTAAATGTAATTCTGTGAAACAGATTAGAGATGAGTGCGAGTATTAAATACTGATGCAACTACTGAGGTGCCTCTTGGGGATTCTCAGACCAGAGGTTAAAGAAGAAGCAGGACAATATAAGCACATGAACAAGCTACTGAATTATATTCTACATCTAAGAATATTAAGTACATTTTCATTAATGACTTGATGAAAAAATGAAGTATGATTATGTATGAAATCTATGAATGATACTAATTAACAGCACAGGACATACAAATGCTTTAGGAACCAACAAAAAGATTCAAAACTACTGTAATAATAATCTTCAGATATGGTCTGAAATCAGAAGGATAAAATTCAGTAAGATGTGTGTCAAGTGCTGCACTTTGGAGGGGAAAATCACATTCACCAATACTAGACTGTGAATAGCTGAGTAAACACAAATGCAAGGGAAAAGGTCCAGGAGGTTAGAGTGGAAAAGAAATTAAATGAAAGTCAACAGTGAAAGTCAAGGCAAATCACATTCTGACATGTTAATAGTAGTGTTATATGTAAGATGCTGAGGGTAATGATTCCACTTGATTCAGTATTGGTGAAATGTCAGCTGTAAAATACTATTGGGTACATCTACAACAGCAAATAACTTGGCTTCTGGAGCCTGGCCCTCCATCATCCCCACTCTGTGTGTGATAGTTCATTCTCAGACTTTCACTTTGGAGTAAGCTTGCTAGTTTCCTCTGAGATAAAAATGAGTGCAGGTTTAGAATAACATTCTGTTCAGGGACCACACTCTACAGGCAGAGAGGATGAGACTTCACCAGGCTCTCTAGGACCTGTGTAGTTTTCCAACAACCATCAAATAATGCCTCCAGGCATCCCCATCTCATCATCTTTACCGAGGCAAGCAACACTTGCATGCCATAAAAATGCATGCAGTATCATGCCACAAAAGAACTACCCAGGCAGTGTTTTAACATAGCCCTCACACTGTTTCAGACAGACTGAAATAAAACCAAATATAACAATTATATCTGAAGGGACCACACAGACCTGAGGAGACTTAGGCCAAGTACGGACATAAACCATTTGCCCTGGGATGCAGCGTGGATGGCAGTCTTTTCTACATCACTGAGTCTGAGAGACTAGGCCTGTTTGTTGTGGCAGCTCAAAGTGCAGATACAGCCTTTGAGGCAGTTTTGGTCCCCACAATCTGAGAAAATTACAGAGGTACTTCGGAGATCCTTGACCAGAACAGTAGGGATAAGAGGTTTAAAAGTGAGTTGCATGCTTAAATCAGGCAAACTAGATTTCAATCTGTAATTCACATTTTCATTGGGTCATTCACGCGAGCACTTGTAAATAACTTTTTTTGAGGGAAATCTGTAGAACTGCCTGGACCAACACAGAATATCCCTGGGTGGTCAGGACGTGCACATGGATGGGTAGTCAGAAATTGTAGAAATTTTGTTTTGAGTGCTCATTCACTTCTTCCACATTCACCAATACTTGGGATAACTACACGTAATTTTTATGTCCTTACATATTTTCTTCTGCAGCTACAGCAAAATAGATTTAAAAAGAAAACTAAAACTCAGCAGGCAGGTGGTAGAATGCAGGAAGTTATCAAAGTACTTGTGTGTTGTATGAAACTTGAGACCCACGCAAATGTCCTGATATTAGGATATGCAACTGAACATGAGGATGATTGAATTAATGAACTTTTCCCTGCATGCTCTCTTCTGTTCACTGGAGCGGACTCTGTGTTAGCTATAGAATTTGCTAGGGAAGCTTAGCTTTGGAGAGAAAATAAAAAGCAAGCAATTTCGTTCAGCTGCAACAGCCAGCAATACAGAACATTTTCATTTACCTCAAACATGTCCTGCCATACTCCACCTTGAAAACTCTATGCATAGTTCATGCCAGAATGGAATCTACAGTGAGGAATTACAGAGTTATCTACTGCAAAGGATTTTTTTCTTCTTCAAAAGCAGTATATACTGTCATTCTCAGCTGACTTACAGAGGGCATCTCCTAACTTCTGCAAATAAATATGTCTTCATATTTTTCACACTCAGGCAATTACTGCAACATTTTCTATTATATACACTTCCATCTGCTACTGGAATGCTGAGACCTGAGGAGTCCAGTGCTTTTAGCAGGTCCTACAAGCCTTTGAGAGTACAAATCTGCTGGAACTAATAAGACAGAGAGCTGAAGGAGTCATAAACCTATTCCTAACTTATTTACTATCAAAACCATCAGTGCTGATTGGATTCAGCCTTATAGAACATATAAATTCAAAGAAAAAAGTCAGCAAGGCTTCTCAGATCTTCAGCAAATCTTTTATATTCTAAGACACATTGCTACTTGTGGTAACTTTGTGAGCGACTTATACTTGGAGATTTTCTAAACACTTTTTCACAGAATCACAGAATCACAGAATTATTGAGGCTCGAAAAGACCTCTGACCTAACACCACCACATCGGCTAGACCATGGCACTAAGTGCCACATCCATCCTTTTCTTAAACACCTCCAGGGATGGTGACTCCACCACCTCCCTGGGCAGTCCATTCTAACGCCTGATCACCCTTTCCATGAAAACATGCTTTCTAGTATCCAGCCTAAACCTCCCCTGGCGCAGCTTCAGGTTATGCCCTCTCATCTTGTTTCTATTTGCCTGGAAGAAGAGCCCAATCCCCACCTGACTACAACTTTATACGGAGCATATAAAAACAAAAAATTTTTGCTTTGGCTATAGGGGGCATTTTTCAAACATCTCAATGTGGTTCAACATTTTTCCCCTCATTTTCAGAAACTGGTGGAACTTAAGTAACTGCATCTGTTAGGTTTTCTGAAAATGTGATCAAGTGCTGAGTTGCAAAAGTCATTAAGTACCTAACTGAAAGCTACATAGACAATTGTATGTGTTCAGTTTAATTTAAAAAAAAAAGATAATAAAGTGGACTTCAGAGTTTAGATAATTTTTCATCACAAAGGGATAAATTTAAAGAGCTTAAAGGAAGTAATTAGCAAAATGTAATTTTTTTCAGTGAAAAAAAATCTGGCTGGAATGACATACAGTACAGAAACAAGAGTTCTAGGATAAATAAACAGCTCAAAGAGTACATTAGAACTAAAGTGGAAATAACATAAATAGGAAAGAAAGTTAATCATCAGTTTCAGAAAATGAAGGGATAAAGGTGAGATCAGTGATGAGCAGTAACACTCAGGTGTCTGTACTGGGACCAGTATGGTTTAATATCTTCATTAATGGCATAGACAGTAGGACTGACTGCACCCTCAGCAAATTTGCAGATGACACCAGGATGAGCAGTGTGGTTGACATGCCTGAAGGACAGGATGCCATTCTGAGGGACCTCAACAAGCTCAAGAACTGGGCCCATGTGAACTTCAAGAGGTTCAACAAGGTGAAGTGCAAGGTCCTGCACCTGGTACAGGGCAACCCCTGGTTGAAATGTAAGATGACGAAGCTTCTGCTCCCATGTATTAAACAACTAGTGAGATGCAGTTGTAAAAAAAAATAAACATAGTATTTGAATACAGCAAACACAGAATTTCCAAAAGAGACAGGGAAATACACTCAAGTGTAAAGATCAAACGGTACATAAAACCTTCACTATATTTAGTCTGGAGTCCAGCAGGTTTCTCATCATCAGTGGAACAGACTTAAGAACAGACTTAAGAACCCCTTCACATTGGAGTAGGGAGTGCCATTTTAAGATGAAGCATGGTACATTATATGTGGTTTGGTTGACTATACTAATAGAAAACTAAATTTGATTTGAAGATTTAGGAAAATCTACGGTTATACAAAATCTGCTTAATGATACTTGATGCTGTCTGATTCTTATCTCTGTATGTCCTGCATTAGTCCTTATATTAGCAGTTAACTTATCATTTTGAAAGTATTTTCCATGTATGAAGTAATTAAATAATAATTTCCAAATACTAACACTGCCATTACAAAAAAAAACAACAACAAAACCAAAACCAAACCAGTTGTCATTCTGTAACTAGAGCCACAACCCCAAAAAGATGAAGGGATGTGACTCAAGGACAATCTGAGAACACAAAGGGTGACAGAACTGTCAGGGTTGCAGTGTGGCTGTGGAGGCTGAAATGATTTCTGGAATAACAGTAGAAATGAATGTGGTTTTATTACTGTTAGGATTATATTCTAGACATTTAAAAGCAAATTCTAAGAGCCTCATGGGTAAGACTCAAAGGATAGAAAATTATATAGGGCCTCAGAATGATTCCATCTACTCTGCAGATATGGTGACAGGGGTGGCTACTATAAATCTGGACTCCCTACAAAGACTGCAGTGAAATTATCTTTCAATAAGACTATCTTAAAATGTAGATAGAATAGAAATGTTTTTTCTAAGTTGAACAGAAGAACTCTTTCTTTACACCGAAGAAAAAAAATGCATCACTCACTTTTTCCTTATAGTCCTGTTTTGCAGAAATGTGAGTCCTTCAGTGAATCTGATTGTGATGTTATTGTCTGCCTTCTATTTAAAGTCAATTCCTTCAATAAGTTCACTATTTCATACTATTTTCTCTCTCCTTCTTCTCAAGTGATAATTTCTTTTATCTCTTTTCTGATGAATGAGGTATTATCAATTAATCTGAAGAGTTAGTCCTCCATTTATCTCTTGCCATTCTCATTTTTCCAATTGCAATTTTTAGAGTACAATGCATGTTCCAGCACTGCATTTAATAGACTGTATGATGTTGTATTTCTTTGTCCGACACCTCTTTTCAGATGAAACCTACTTGACACAGCTTAAGATCTTTGTACCTTTTGACCTTAAACCTTCTCAGAATTCAAAACAGAATTTATCTTATATGCAGTGTATTTTATATTTGAGTTAGCTAAAAGCACTTTACAGCAATGATATTGATCATAAAGGAACTGTGTAGGAAAATACAGCATTTATTATGAGCACAGGAATAGTTATTACACAACTCATCCTTAGCTGTTAGAACCTTTTTTTTATTAAGTGCCAATTTCATAAAATACAGGCTAATCATAACAGATAGTTTTTTATAGTCTTTAATACCAATAACATTAAACATTTAAATCCTCTCTCTTTTACTATTGTTTGACTCTTTCTTTCCAGATACCATAAAGCCAGTTCATGTAGTTTAATTCAATATGATAAATGATGCAATACGATGTCAGAGGGTTTCTGTTGCTTATAGCAACAGAGAACAATTATTAATTTTATGATAAATTAATAAACTTTTAGTAAATCCAGATTGGTCAACTTATTTTCTTATGTATATTTGCAATCTATTCCAGTAAAATGTTTTCTATGGTAAGCATTAATCATACATTTGAATTCTATCTATACTGTCCACCTTCTCTTAAAACTTCCCCATAAAGTACTGCCTCACCATTGCATTGTGTAGCATTTAATGACATGTTTTTAATGAGGAACCAAGGTATTTCTGCACATTAGCTTTTTATGCATTGCTTGTTGCATTTTTTAACAGAAGCCCAAAACATTGATTTTGGTCAATGGGGCGCAGTCTAGTTGGAG
>NW_010203356.1:0-9345 GCF_000695765.1 Mesitornis unicolor
GGGAGGGGCCGTGCAAGAACCACAAGTCCCGGCGTGCCCCGCCCGCCCGCGAGGCCTTCACTTCCCGGCGGGCAACGCCGTGTTGCATTTCGGGTGCCGTAGTTCCTCGGCGTCGCAGTGCCCGCCGGGATATGTAGTTTTGCAGGGCGGAGGATGACTGAAGGGTCTGTAGGTGGTTGGGCCTCCTCGGCGGTGGCCCCACGTCTCCTCCCCAGCGTAGTGGAGCGGGGAGGGGGCTTTGGCCCCTCCCGGCAGGGTGACGCTGCCTCTCTGCCTTGCCGCGAAGGGGAGGGAGCGGCGGGGCGGCAAGGTCTTGACCGGCTTAGCTCCCGGGCGCGAAACCCCCGGGAACTCTGTCAAGTACGGGGTGTTACCGTGATGTCCCCGCAACACCGCCGTAAAGTCCTATCCCGCCAGGTGTTTTCATGTGACAGCAGAACACGTGTCGTAGTGGAGCGCCGGCTGAAATTTCACGGATAAAAGCAACTCGTGAATTTGCCGGAGGGGACAGGGACTGTTCTTAAAGAGTGGTGGGAATAAAACAGTATTGCGCTATCTGATAATGACGTAGGTTCATAAACAGGAATACAATAATCTGGAAAAAATGAAAACAGCACCATTTATTTTAAAAGGTGCATTTTAAAAAATCTGTATTCTTTATACATCCCATTAAAATGTGATACTCGGAATTTCTGAGAACATCTTTCTGTTTAGTTTTCATCCGGAGGTTACCATACCCTTGGTTTTCCCTGGTTTGAATCTTTTATCTGGAAGGTACTTGAGGACTTTGGGATTTTAGAGTGTCAGCAGCCTGCTAGAACAGTAGCTGTTACTGCTGCCCGACATCTGTCTCAAATTCAATGGTCTGGAAGCCTGTAGATGCGTCCAGAAAATATTGCGCATCTTGTTCAAATGCTGCACAACTGATCTGCTTGTTTATAATAAACTTGATACTATCTGCGGGGCATGGGCACACAAATTGTGTAACAAAACTATCCTGGTAAGGTGATCTGATCTGTGATTGCAAACAGTAGTACAGGCCTGTTGTTGCATTGCCCTCGTCAGGGGGCTGCTGTTACCACTAGTGGAATTACATTCTTAGGGAATTTTGTTCTTTGGGTTTTGGTTTGGTGGAGTTATTTTTTTTTTCCTTGTGTCTTATTGTTTAAGCAGTACATCAGACTGTTTGGGATTAATTTTAAACTTAGTGGGTTTTATGGATATTGGTCTTTCAAGCAATTTCCTCAGATCTGGCAGGGTAGCTAGCATTCGTCATGAGTAGAATTACTAGATTTGAAAAGCATTTGTGAATGACTAGTTCAGAAGCTGTGCCACAAGGAACTTTTTTTGGATCTAATTCTCTTTTTAAATTCCCAATTCAGTTTTAAATACGTAGTACTCAGAAGCGATAATACGCTGGATTTTTGAAATGTGTTCTATTAATGCATATATTAAATCAGAGGAAATTTAATCAATTGCATTTTAAAAATTGCACTGCTGAATCTGATAAGCTAAGCATATAACTATTATGAACTTTAAACTTTGTTTCACCTAAGATAAAAATGTCCTCTAACATAGTGGCAGAGGAGAAAAAACTGCTAGAAACGAAAGAATCCTAACTTCCAGTCATTCAGAGCACCTTTTTCTATAGTAGTTGAATGTGCCTGAGCATTACAATAGTTTAGTTTGCATATTCTATGTTGTTTAAAAATTTTAATGTAAATAGTTATTTTTAAAGTTTTCTACCAAAGTTTTCTATACCAAGCTACTTTTTAAAATCAAATGAGATTTTTTCCACCTTTAGAAACACTTGATATTTATAAATACATGTTTTTCAGTCTGTCATTCACCCATCCCAACAGCTCATGACATAACATTTATTGTACAGGTTAACATAAAATTTTTAACATTCCCCACCCCAACAATAGTGAGGTCAGTTTTCACTATGATGCTGTCCATCAAGCAAGAGTCCTATCCCAAATCCTTTGAAGAGAACAGGACATTATTCATCTTGGTGAGGAGGTATAGGAACAAGGTGTGAGGCTGCATATCTTTGGTCATTTGGAAATTCCAGGGAAGCCAGTGGAATTTTTGCTTGCTGAGGAATATGAGCTCAGAGCCTTCACAATGCCTATTCACCCATAGTGTCATCAGGGATGACTGCTGCTTCACTGTGGTGAGAGAAACTGTGCAGGATTAAGGTGATTTAAAATTGGGTCTGTGCCTTTCCTGATTTTCTCTTGAAGGTAGATTTTCCTTCAGTACTCTGCATGTAGTAATCCGTAAAGCTTTGAGAGTGCCTTGCTTCAGCTGCTTGTGTAAGCAGAAAATCTGTGGCTTTCATTGCAGGCTAGACTGAGCCACCCTGTGGCGATGCCGTGAATTTCACCTTTATTGTGCTGAAAGGACAACAAAACTAGTTACTAGTATGAGACTGGAAAATATTTGCTGGACTGCCCTGGAAAGTATTTGCTGTTTTTTTTCTGCATATCTTGGTACCAGATGTCACCAATTTTCTGCCTTCATCTACTAGTTATTTGGTTTTCCAGAGGATTGGTATACATATTAGAGGCCCAATCAAAATCTGTCAGGCCATCATAAACCTTTGTGCCAAAGACATGATTTTTGCTAATGCTAGCTAGTTAGCTAGCTTAATTTAACCTTGTTTAGGGGCTAGGGCTTGCAGGATCAGAAAAGCCTATTACCGTAGAAGAACTTTATGCAACTTCTGGGAACTTCCCAGCACTTTGTCTGGTGGGAAGAAGAATGCAGGAACTGCTGATCACGTAACACTGGTGGCCCAGCAGTTCCATCTGCTGTTGTAGGAAAAGTACAAATAATCCTGTAGGTGAGAACTCTGGGATAATCTGTTATTGAATTAAATGTAGCTTCTGCTGTGCTGGTTGAGGCTTAATGCGATATGTTTTCAAAGTCCCACCTGCCCTCATGATCATGTGAAACACTGAGGGTAGATTTTCAATCAGGTTACAGGATTTAGGCACTCAAATCTCATTACATTTCAATTGGATATAGGCACTCAAATTCCATTGTATTTTAGAAAAATTCAGGCATTCAATCCAATTATATTTCAATGGGATTTAGGCCTTTCTCTTTCAGGATACTGTGAAATCTACAACTTGGAGGATATTTGCTTTATGACAAAGAAGGCCAATTTTATTTCTCAGCTGTAGAGTCTCCAGCATTAGAGGTGATGGATTTTCTCCTAAAGGCAGTTATTTCTGTAATTCTAGAATCCTAGAATTCTTAAATGGTTTGGGTTGGAAGACACCTTCCAAGTCCAAACCCTGCTGCCATACACAAGAACATCTTTCACTAGATCAGGTTGGTCAAAGCACCATCCAACCTGACCTTGGACACTTCCAATGATGAGGAAGTTGTGCAGGCACAACTTCTCCAGGCCACCTATTCTAGTGTCTCATCACCCTCATTGTACAACATTTCTTCCTTATGTCCAATCTAAACCTACTGTCTTTCAGCTTAAAACCATTGTCTCTTGTCCTGTGACTACAGGCCCTGGCAAAAAGTCTGTCCCCATCTTTCTTATAAGCCCTTTTTAAGTATTGAAAGGCCACAATTGTGTCTCCCCAGAGCCATTTCTTCTCCAGGCTGAACAATGCCAACTCTCTCCTTTTCTTCATAGGAGAGGTGTTCCATCCCCTGATCATTTTTGTGGACCTCCTCTGGACCTGCTTTAATAGGTCCATGCTTTTCTTGTGCTGGGGACCACAGTTCAGGACATAGTGCTCCAGCTGGGGTCTCCTTCAAGGTTCAAAAGCTATACAAATACAAAGAAGTACAGCTGGATATTTTGAAAGTAGGTATAAGCATTGAAACTGGGAATTTCGTAAAATATGAACATCCAGATCTTGAGTGGTGATCCTGAAATAATAATGTCTCCACTTCATAGATACTGTATCAGTATGTCTCTATATGTGTTGTATTTTAATACTTCCTGTAACTGTGAGATGCTACATCAGGCCATGTTCAGAGAGATCTTGGCTTTTAAAAGGCTGAAAAAGTTGGTCTTTCAGACATACCCTGTGAGAGCTCCTGTCTTTGGAGCTTGTACAATACAAGTTAAGACACCCAGTGATCAAAAAAGACTGAGGGAAAGGTAAGAGATGGGACTTGAACTCTGTTGCTAGCTGGCTCTTTGCAGGTTTGGTCTGACTGTGTGATTCACTGCTCACTGCTCTGTGGCTGACTGTGTTCAAGCTTACTTTGAAATCATCATGAGGCATCTCACTTGTGCAGTTTAGGCTCCTGGAGGCCTGCACTGCTTGTTCAGAGTTTGAAGTATCACGCTAAGGACTAGGCCCTCTCGAAGTCTAGTTCTTTGTTAGCTCTAGATCTTTTATGGTTTCTTTGACATTGTTCTAGCTCAGGTTTTGCATTTCAGATTGGACCATTGTCCAAAAAACTCAGGTGTGGGATATTGATTGTCCCTTTGTCTCCTAACTGATTACTCTCAGCCTGGTAACATCTATATGTTATCTTTTGATGCTTGCCATAAACTTTACTTGTGATACAGTATTGCACCTAAATTGGTTTCAAAGTGGTATCCCAATAATAGACATTTTATGGAATAAAAATAGACTTAATAGGCATTTTGTGAAATACCA
This sequence comes from Mesitornis unicolor, assembly GCF_000695765.1. Taxonomy (NCBI): domain Eukaryota; kingdom Metazoa; phylum Chordata; class Aves; order Mesitornithiformes; family Mesitornithidae; genus Mesitornis; species Mesitornis unicolor. Next base: position 4,644 of record NW_010203356.1, read on the forward strand.
GTTTCACAGATATAGTTCAGCTGCTGCGTATTTTTCTGGCAATTCATTGAGCTACAAATGGGACTTAGCAGCTTTCTATTCAGTTATGCCTGTTATGCTTCTCTCTTAGAGGGCAATCCTCAAGTAAGAAAGCAGAAGCAGCAACCTCTAAGGAGTTAAGAGATCCCTGCCAGAGGCTAGACTTCAAGTTACAGAGAATTTTTCTCTCTCAGGGATTGCTCTGGGTAGAGGAGCTCACAGAATGAGCTTCTGTTATGGCCAGAACTTTCAGATGAATGAACTGTAAGTGTGGATTTTAAAGTAATAAGAGAGTTACAACATTTGCTTCTGTCCTGTGGCAGGTATTGAGATCCCCTTCAAATTGTATCCTTCCTTCTTTTTTCCTTTTATCCTCACTATCAGCATTTTCAGCCCCTGTTTTAGCCGAGTATATCTTGCTTTGGCTTTAAAATACACAAGTAACTATGATCACCAATTGCTAATAATGATGTGTCATTAATAAGTAAGAATATATAGACATATTTTGATAATTGATTGTATTAATGCTTGGGAAAAATTGTCCTAGAGATTCACAACTGAAGATTTGTTGATAGCTGGCTACCCTCCTGGAAAAACAACAAAACACGTAATTTTGACAGTAAGTAGACTGTGATATACCACTGGGGTCCTGCTTCCCCTGCCTTCCTTGCCTTGGTCTTTACTGGTAATCTCAACTTTCAGGGACTTTTAGTCTCCAGTGATCAATGGGAAAGTCAGGAGCAAAGAAGATTTACCTTGGTGGAAGAGGATTATGTTGGGGAACATTTAAACAAACTGGACATATGACAGTCCAGTGACCTGGTGGGGTGGGCTCATGACTGTTGAGGGAGCAGGCTATTGTTACTGCAAGGCCACTCTTGATCATATTTGAAAAGTCATGGTAGTTGAGGAAGGTTTCTGAGGACTGGCAGAAAGATGTCACTTCCTACTTCAAGAAGGATGAGAAGGTGGATCTGGGAGCTACAGGCATGAAGTTAATCTCCGAGAAGGTGACAGAACAAATGATTTGGGAAACCATTTTTGAAAATGAAGGACAAGAGGTGATCAGGAGTAGTGAGCATGGTTTTAAGAAGAGGAAATCATGACTGACCAACGTGATAGCTTCCTGTGATGACTAGCTTGGTGAGTGAGGGAAGACCAGTAGAAGTTGCTTATCTTGACTTAATTAAGGCTTTTGACATGGTCTCACATAATATCCTCATAGATAAACTGATGAAGTATGGGCTATATAAGTGGACAATAAGTTGGACAGAAAACTGGCTGAACAGCTGGGCCCAGAGGGTTGTGATCAGTCGTGCAAAGTCAAGTTGGAGGCCAGTCACTAGTGACGTATCCCAGGGTTGATATTGAGTCTAATCCTGTTTAACATCTTCATTAATAGTCTTGATGGCACAGAACACACCCTCATCAGGTTTGTGGACAAGTGAAGAGTGGTTGATATACCAGGTAGTTGTGCTGCCATTCAGAGAGACCTTGACAAGGTGGAGAAATGAGCTGTTAGGAGTCTCATGAAGTTCAACAAAATGAAATTCAAAGTCTTGCCCTTGGGGAGGCAGAACCCCATAGGATAACCAGTACAGGCTGGGAACCAACCAGCTGGAAAGCAGCTTTGCAGAAGATGCCCTGAGGGTCCTGGCGGACACCAAGGAAGGCTGGCAGTACCCTGGGCTGCATTACGAGAAGAATTGCCAGCAGACTGAGGGAGATGATCCTTCCCCTTTGCTTGGCACTGGTGAATAACGTCTGGAGAGCTATGTCCAGTTCTGTGCTCCCCAGTACAAGAGTGATACGGACATACTGGAGCAAGTACAGTAAAGGGCCATGATGATGATTGTGGGCTTGAAGCATCTGACAATGAGGAGAAGCTGAGAGAGCTGGGATTGTTCAGCCTGAAGGAAAGAAGATTCAGGGGGTGTCTTATCAGGTGTAAGGGTGTAAAGAAGAGAAGGTGTAAAGAAGTTGGAGCCAGACTTTTCACAGTAGTGCCCAGTGATAGGACAAGAGTCACGGCACAAACGGAAATACAGAAAATTCCATCTGAACATAAGAAAGCACGTTTTACTTTGAGGGTGCTCAAACACTGGAACAGGTTGTCCGGAGACATAGTTGCTTGATGCCATTTAAAACCTGACTAGACACAGCCCTGAGCAACCTGCTCTGGCTGACCCTGCTTTAAGCTGGGGCTGAGATAGATGATCTTGAGAGGTCCCTTGCAACCTCAACCCTTCTGAGATTCTGTGAGCTTAGAGGCCCATCACCCTGCTGTTGCTGAGATAGATGATCTTGAGAGGTCCCTTGCAACCTCAACCCTTCTGAGATTCTGTGAGCTTAGAGGCCCATCACCCTGCTGTTGCTGCAGAACAAAAAGATACAAGACACAGTTCCTATTTCTGTTTTCTTAAAAGCATCTACTCTTCAAAGAGTATGGGAGCAAAATTTGTTCTCCTCATTTGCTGTTGTGTGATGAAATAAAATTCAGCTTGTTGCAACTTGACAGGTAATCTTTGAATGTACTTTCTGATACTTTTTTTCTGAATAAGTTGGGAGGTTTTTTCTTCTTTTTTTTTTTCCTTCCTGTAATCAATGTGAAAAGAAAAGAACATTGTAAGAAAAACCCAGGGAGCAGAGAATAAAGAATTATTGTAATTGAATAGTAGACTACATGGTTTCTTTTAAATCTAAATAAAATTATTATGGCAGAGATTTCAGGCATTTTGATTGAGGAGTCATATTCATGTGCAGTAATGACTTCATTACATGCAATTGAAGCTTCAAGTTTAAAAATTATTAGTTTGCTCTTAGCTAGAAGAAGGGCTTTTAAATGTTCTTTGTTTGACATCATTGAAACATTCACTCACTTTCCTTGCAGGGAAGAGGTGGCTCTTTCTCAGTAATGACCTTTTGGACACAATGGTACCCTGCATTGTAGTTTGACATGACAAAACTTCTGGTTCTTTCATACAGCATTTGTAGAAGGTTTTGGTTTTCCCTCCTATTGCTCTATAGTTCACTGTTTTGTATGGCACAATATATTTTAGTATTGATTTGTGAGATGTCTCAACAATATTTCTTTCTCTATGAGATATGGAAGAAACTTGATCTTGTTAAAACACAAATGGACATACAAGTGGGTCAGGCTCTGCTGTTTCATGGGTTTCTGTGTGACCTTGGACAAATCACTTCAGTTTCACTTTACTGTCGATTCTCAGGTTTTGCTGTAGGCCCATTAAGCAAGCTAACAAAGTTACAGTGAATATAATCTTCTCCTAAATCTGGAAGGCATCACTATTACTTGCACAACCCTGTGTTCTGAATTTAAAGTGATGCTTGTCTTTCCTGCGCAGCACAGCTCTGTTACAATGCGCTCCTTCTTCACGCAATTGCTAATACAGCCCTATAAAGGGCAGTGTTCATTAACTGTATCCTGCGCACAAAGGATGTGAGTTTCGTTGTTTTTAACAATAATACAGAAACCTTTCAATTTATTTCCAAAGTTCAAATAGCAGCAGTGGTGTGAAACAGCTTTGTCTTAGAGAAACAAGTGGCGTATTGATATGGAAATGAGCAAACCCTGTGCTTCAGTAAGTGCCAGGATGGCAATGTTCAGTGCTGCCACACTTAAGTGAACTTTTGCATTGTGCTCAGCTTGTGTTCAGCTAGCCAAAATTCTAGCAGTTTCTTTCTCTGTTAGAAGTAGACTTTGAAATACTGCTATCCTTGGCATTGTTGCATGCAAAGTTGGATAGAATCATACTCTTACCCTTTTCTTGTGAAGTAGCTACATGTAGTTAGTTATTTTTAGATGAATTATGCGATGATGTATTTTGTTTATGGTAAAAACCGCCAGATAATTTGGAGTTTTGCTTTGAAGAGGAAAAAAATCTCTGTCCTTCAGAAGGACTCTCTTGCTTTCTGTTTAGTCTCTTCAGTCTTTTTCTAATTATAGTCTTTTAGTCTTTTTCTAATTCAGCTCTACCTTGTGAATCACAATTCAGTTGTATACTAACATGTTAATTCAGCATTAACATTTGCAGGCTATTCTAGGGCCGGAGGCTACTCTTTAGTGATTATTATTGCTATTGCTATCTTGCAGAGCCCAGAAGTACGCTAAAAATTTGCAGATGCATAGAAAAACCACCATTATTTTCTGAATGGATTTGTAACTTTATATTGAACAGGGTGAAACAAATGATGATACCAAATATTCCAGGCAGAACTTAATAAGAGAGAACAAGGGTTATCACATGAAGATCAAACACTTACTCATTTTAGGACTTGCAATATTTTTTTTTTGTATCAAACAGTATTTATCAGGATGGATGATTACATGGAGCAAAGATTCTTTTAGGAGAGATGAGCTCTAGTGGGAATGCCTCAGCTGACCTCGGATGTGACAAGTTTCACTGAGTGAGTGTAGTAGGAAACCCCCAAATCACTGAAACTGAGAGGCAAGTCCACTACACAGCGTGTTCTGCACCCCTTGCCTTACTGTCATCCAGACACTGACCCAGTGGCTGGAATGCCTGTCCCTTCTTTCTGAACTGGCCACATGTCTTGTTTCCCTGTGAATGTAAGAGTATGGGAGGGAAGCAGAGGGTGGGATGGTCCCAATGTGACAGTAGGACACAGCCACATCTCACACCCTCACCCAAGACTAGGGAAA